>NC_057735.1:20450746-20559546 GCF_004010195.1 Chiloscyllium plagiosum
TGGTGTTTCCTCCGGCATTTATCGTGGCCTTCCCTGCCGCTTCCGGTTGTCAGTTTCAGCTGTCTGCTGTAGTGGCTGGTATATTGGGTCCAGGTCTATGACAGCCAAGGAATTCCTAGAAGCATGGCACTCATCCACAAACTCCATCAACAAACACATCGACCTGGACCCAATATACCGGCCACTACAGCAGACAGCTGAAACTGACAACCGGAAGCGGCAGGGACAGGCCACTATAAATGCCGGAGGAAACACCACAGAAGCGCTTCACAGGAGGCTCCCAAGCACTGAGGATGTCACCTAGACAGGGGACGAAACGTTTGCAACAAAAATTTCCAGCTCGGCGAACAGAACCACAACAACGAGCACCCGAGCTACAAATCTTCACCCAAACTTTGACCATATATTGTTCTAGTAGTTTGACAACTCTTCTAGATCTCATTATGGTGTAACCTTTGGAAGTGTGCATTTCATCCTTGGTTATGTTTGATATGCAAATGTATCACCAATGTGTTGATTGTTGTCCTGGAGTTATATCACACTATCATCTGGCATTTTATTTCATGTTTGCTGTGCAGAACATGGGTGTATTATACACTTGCCTTAACTGGCTTCTATTCCTCCTTATCAATACTCTATCAGGTGTCATGACATTGGAAACCTTTGAGGGTAATCATGTTCCCATTGTGAATTGTGGTGACTGCCCTATTGTCTTATATATAGTTCAACTAGTCCTGCACCCAGATGTTAGTCATGTACCACCTTCATCCTTCTTCAGTTGTCGAGAACTGCATCTTTCATTTCAGAGATACATGGAGGCTTCACAATGTCATTCTCATCTACTGTTCAAACATGGTCACTGCTAGACATGGTAACCCCATATCCACAGTTATACTTTTGATGATGCAAAGTTATGTTTTGTTGTTCTACACTTCAGGATGTATTATTTATTTGTGTGAACCACTTGCTCAGCGAGACTGTTTGATTTAGGGCAATGTGATAGGATGTCGCATGGCTCACTCGCCATTTGCTAAATTCCAAACCCTTTCCCCAAAACAAAACCTTCCAGGAAGTTTCTTGGAAGTTTCTTCAGACTTTGATTGTTGTATTGTACGGTTCAGTTTTCTATGGACAATGTTTGTCTTGAAGATATGTTAATGGTCCTCTTGTCATGCACATCTTACATTTTTCTTTAGGAGCTCTCTCAGTGAAGGTCCTTCCCATCGAAAAGTTTGGAATGTACGATGCCAAGAAGTCAAAGAATCCCCAACACATCTTTGTATGTCTTGTTTTCTTGTGCGGCAGGCATTTGTCTTACATTTTCAACTTTGCCTAGGTCAGGACAGATTCCACAACCTGAATATATACACCCAAAAATATTGATTTGACTATTATTCACCCAGTTCTTATTACTGTTGAAAATGATTCAGTGAGTGAAACAACAAGTAACTAAAATGGCAGATGTTAATTTGGCATTTATTGCTTGGAGTTTGAAGTTTGACAAAAGGAAGTCTTATTACAACTGTACAGCGTGTTGGTGAGACTGTATCTGGAATATTGTGTCTAGCTTTGTCCCAATATTTAATAAAAAAATACACTGACATTGCAGGCAGTTCAAAAGAGACTCACTAGACTGAATCCTGGGATGAAGGTGTTGACTTTTCACGAGAAGATAAACAGCTTAGATATTTATTCTTCAGAGTTTAGAAGGATGAGGAGTGATCTTATTAAAACATACAATGATTCTTGGCATCTTGATATGATAGATGTTGAGAAGATGTTTCCACCAATGGGGTATTCTTGACAAAGTGCACCCTTACTCTTTACAGAATACGCCACAAGTCAAAACCAAACAATTGGCAATAGCAAACTTAGTTAGCTATACAGAGGCAAGGATTGAGAAATTTACCAGTACAGATGCCAAATAGTCCATATATTGTTCTAGCAGTTTGACAACTCTTCTCGATCTCATTGTGGTGTAACCTTTTGGAAGTGTGAAACTTTACAGAATAAGGGAGCACAGATTTAAAACTGTACTTCTGTCCAGATTGTTACTGTTACAGATCCTCACTGATTGACAAACTGAAAAGTGATGTCTGGAAATAGTAAGTGGAATTTATAGGAATCTGATCGATATGAGCTTTGGTGAGATATATGACAGAATTGGGTGAGGAGTCCAGAAAGGCCCATTTCAATGTTGGAAGCAATGCATTCTATCTTTTACACTTTTCACAAGTGGCTTGGTGAGTTTCTTGCTAAACAGCAGCAACTTGCCAATTAAAGGGCTTATAACTTGTTGAATACCTTATTAACACCACAACTTATCTCAGTAACTTTTTGCTTTCTATGTGATCTAACTCATCAAACAAGCTCAACGTGGAAACCAGAGCAGGTACCTGGCAAATTCAGCTTGCCACTTGCTCCTAATGACTTCGATGTTGGAAACTTGGCATCAACATTGTAGGTCACGCTCCTTGACACCAGTAAAAACATCCCATATCCGCGGACATTAACACCTGATATGAGCCACTATCTAGAGCCATCATGTCATGTCTCCCATCTACTTTTGTAATGCTTCTGCATTTGAAGATACACAGGGACCTACCATTATAACCCTTTGTGCTCAGAGACACATACTGAGACTGTGATGGGATCAGACTGCACCTCTAGCCTGTTTCTTTCTGTCATAGTGCACTCTTACTGAGAGGCTCACAGCATCCCCTGCCTTGCATTGCCTTTTTGCAATTTGCTGCTGCTGCTGCAACTATCGGGCTCATATTCTGCCTTGCCCTGCCCTCTCACAATAGCTCATATTGCTCAGATCCCTATAAATTCCGACAACTATTTCCAGATATTACCTTTAACACAGACACAAGGGAAGGAAGCTGGTCATGGTTGTCAGCAGACCTCGGTTGAATCAAGCGCTTAGTTTTCACTCAGGGAGTCCTGGCACAGTAAACCGATACTGGTCCAGATACCTGGTTAATTAGCCACTCAGAGCAGTCAAAGTCAGGAGGTCAGGAGCTGAATGCCCTAAGGTAGGAAGGTGTATCCACTGAGTGAATAGACAGCGCAGAAGGAAGGCAGGGTTAGTGGTGTGAGGGATTGAGATCAGTGACAGCAAATGAGAGACGACATTGAAGATATTAGTGAGAGTGGTAGAACATGACCCTTGATAAGGGATGGGTACAGGAGCAGAAACAGACTTGAGCGTGAGGTAACATAGGGAAGAGAGTGGCACTTGTGCTGGCAAAGTGGAGAATGCAATTGCCCTCCTTCCTACATTGCTGGGCTTTCCTCTAGACTTTAGCTCGGAACGCAAATTTGGATCTGGAAGTCCTATCTCTGCACCACCCCATCCAGTAGAACTTCCAGCACCCTACCAACATAGCAGGGTGCCAATTTGCCCCTATTTATCAACTCTGGGACAAATGTCAGGAAGTATGTGATGTGGCTCTGGACTAATGGTCCTTGTCTGGGTGCACAGCAAGCTTTTTGATAACAGCACGGATACAAAGAATACTGGTGAATTCTAGGATACCAGCGGAGTGACAAGTTGTTCTGGGAGTGGTACACAGTTCAGATGGGGCCAGAATTGGACATGAGAACTACCATAGTGGCTTAGGGATAGATAATTAATGTGGAAAATTTAGCAACATACAGCATGAGAACCTGCCAAGCTTTGCAGAGAAAAGCTCTCCAAAGGACTCAATGCAATTCAGCCTTTGCCAAAAACAAATGTAAAATTCAGCCCAGTATCTTCCAAACAGTTTTCTAAAGGCTGTAGTTGCCTGAGATTCCCTGGCATAGTGTACTGACTAATATCCATGCTTGCCAACTGCTTGGAAAACTAACTAGCTTCTATGAGCTAGGGATTCAATTCCCTTGGAATCTTGTGCAAGATCTTCTTTTGGGAGAAGTCTAGGTGTATCACATCCAAACAGACCCCCACTACACAATTAAAATAAAACTACACCAGGCTTTTTGGCAATTCACATGACACATGATGCCATTGTGTTCCATGCCATCCAGTTTCTTAAAGACTTTCTTTTTGTGAATGTAGTACTTTCTGGGAGGGTTGATTGTCAAAATCGCATCCTCTTTTATGTGCAGTATGGTGTCACCTTTGAAACCTTCTACACTGTCAACATATCCAAGTATGGTTGTCACAATCCTGGACTGATTGCACTCTCGATCTCTTCTGTTCCCATGGATGCATTGATTGTCCACTGTATACAATGGTAGTACTGTCACAAAGATCCAGCAACCTCTTCCGTGTGGAACCTCTGTCTCCTGCTGTTAGTTTAAATCGGAAACAGTGTCAAGGGGATCTCCAGGTATCCAACAATAGTGGCGTCATCAAGCAGTCTATCACATTGAAGCATTCTCACAGACAGCAAACCAGAAAGTCAAACACACTGATTACCCATCACTTCTAATTACATTTTACAGAGAGTAGAATAAGTTGTTGGGGTGTGCAGATGGGGTTAAGGCAGAAACGAAAACATAATAAATGTTTCAAGAGTTAATTTAAAATTGTAAAATTCGAATGAGCAAAACTTGTGAAAACCACCAAAATAAAGACATATTTTGAATGACTTATTGCATTTGCTGTATTGTGTGGCTGTATCTGAGAACTAGATTTTGTGATCAGTGAGGAATAACTGTATCAGGCATTCATGGCAATCACACATTCTCATGGAGATGGGGGGGGGGGGGGGGGGATCCTGAGGGCTTTGGGTGGGAAGGGGTGGCAATAGATAGGTCCTGAAATTGGGGCAAGGGCATTGCAATGTGTCATGGCATTATATTTACTGTTTCCAGCTCCGTTCCATGATTAAGGTGTGCAGCCTTATGTTAGTCATGTTGCACATCACAGCGGATGGTCTAAATTCAAATCTGAATTTAAATTAACCAAAGTCTCTTAAAGCCAGACTGCATTTGTTGAAGGGGAGGTGTGTGCTGGCAGCAGTTAGGACTGAAACTACTTGAACAACTTTGGAAGATTTTGTGGAAAGACCATAAATGACGTAATAGGCCAGAGAGTATGCCCCTAGACTTTCAGGTTAAAGGGATGGTGGTAGAGAGAGAGGCTTTCTTTACCCAGGAGTCAGGAGGTTCTTCAATTGGTACATAGGAGTCAGTGGGAGCAGGGTTACTGTGCCATTTAATGCTATTAATATGACAATGAAGACCTGACTGTCACGAGAGGTTTAATGATCTCACACATTTGGTCAAGGTCAGCATATGCATTTTTAGATGCCAAACCCTACGACTGAATACATATTCTCACAATCACCTTGCACACACCAACAATTTATATCAACCATAACTTAGACTTTACATTCATCTACTTTATCTCATCATCACTAACTCATGATCGAAGTCATGCATTTCCAGCTGGCCCATATTGTCAGCGATTCTACTGTGGCACACTACCTAAATGTACCATACTCATCAACACCCTTCCCTGTTGCTTGCTAGACAAGGTGGTCTGCAAAATCAACAGGGAGCAAGCACAGATGATGAACTCCATCCTGCGAGGGAGCAGCATTGGAAACAGTAAGAGTGACCATCATCAGAGACTGCAGTTCTGATTAAAGTGGACGATGATGTTTCTGCTCACTGCGCCTTCTCAAAACCCACCATCCTCAGCTGGCATCAATAATGATTTACACTGTTGATGGTGAGCAGGAACATCTTGACTTGCACCAACTCCACACCTATTTCTCACTTCAGGCAGTTGTTGAGTCAAGCAAATTAATGTGTATCTAGAGTCATAGTCAGACCAGATATGAATGGTACTGAAGTTAACTTTATCTTCTGGGTATGAATTGAATCAGCTGGCATGGTGGGATTAGAAAGCATGTCCCCACAGCATTAGCCTGGGCCTTGGGATTACTAACCTTACCACTATGTCACCATATAATAGAGACAAAGGATGCATTGTTTTTAAAAACCACTTGGATATTAAATTGAAGTGACGTAATCTTCAAGGCTAATGATGAGAAATGGGACAAGATCTACTTGCTCCTTTGTTGGCCAGTACAGATGTGATGGACTGAATGGCTTCCTTCCATACCATAAGGTTTCCATGTTTCAATGGCCAACCAGAAGTTCTTATGGTTAAAAGGCGAAGAGGAGAACCCGTTCTGGAAGTAGAAACACAATCACATGATGCCCCAACACTGCTACCTCAGTCAATTCCAAAGTTAGAATAGAGATGTATATAGTTGGCCACTGGGCATGAGTGGGCTGGAGCCAGTACAGGGGGGATGTTACCTTGGGTGGTAGCTTCTGAGGGAATTATTTTACTCGCAAGCTCTGCAGAGAACAACAAACAAGGGCTCTAACATGGCTGAGTGCCAAAGAACACTAAGGTTTACGTGAATATGCATCACAAATGTAGCATGGTGCCTCAGTGGTTAGCACTGCTGCTTCACAGTACCAGGGATCTGGGGTCAATTCCACTCTTGGGCAACTGTCTGTGTGGAGTTTATACATTTTCCCTTTGTCTGTGTGAATTTCATCTGGTTCCCTCCCACAATCCAAAGATGTGCAGGTTAGGTAGATTGACCATATTACATTGCTCATAGAGTCCAGGGATATGTAGATTAGCTATGGGCAATGTGGGGTGCTTCTGGGTGAGATGCTATTTGAATGGCCTATTGTGACACTGTAGGGATTCT
The DNA here is from genome assembly GCF_004010195.1 of Chiloscyllium plagiosum. NCBI lineage: Eukaryota > Metazoa > Chordata > Chondrichthyes > Orectolobiformes > Hemiscylliidae > Chiloscyllium > Chiloscyllium plagiosum. The sequence goes on from NC_057735.1 coordinate 20,457,436, forward strand.
ATGGCTCCAAATTCTAGAAAATATATGTATATTTATTGGAATTTGTAATAATGTATTACAGTAACTATGAACAGAGCCAATGACCTGCAGGTTTGCTTTGCAGCTTTCCTTGTGTTTGTAAACTAATTGTTCACAATATTGTTCACTTATATCATTTTTTCTTTCACACATTCATGGAAGATATACTTTAGCAATCTGTTAAAATCAGCAGAAGCAAATTAATTTGTGAAAAAAATGAATCAAAATAAGACAAGTTTTTGAGCTATATAATTTTAGATTTGTACACAAGATTGAAATATATGGAACTGCTCAATGTGGCAGATTGCTCAGAGATGGAAACTAAATGCTGGCCTTGTCAGTTATGTTCACATTCCATTAATTAGTGATGGCAATAATGAACTCTTTTACATAATTAAGGGTCCATGAAAATTTTATGTTTTAGAACCACACAGAATGGCTATGCAAAAAGTTGACAACTAAAGGGAAAAGGTGAATTTGGGACACACATGATAGAGGAAGAAAGGGCATAAAAACTTGACACTGAAAAGCTGAAGGTAGTGGATGATCTGTATGTTTCAAAAATTGTCCACAAGATCAAGTGGAAAGAAAACATAAGGGGAAGTAATTCCTGTACTGCAAGCATTTTTTTAAAGAAACTTTTTGACTAAAGTGAGTTACATAGTGGGGTATTATAAAGGCAGCAATCTTCTATTTTGCATTAACGTTGATTGTGGACGAAAATGGGAAAGGGACTGTTTTAAAAACTAAGGATTATGTAAAGGAATACTGCACTTCTTAAAAGAAAGTTACTGGAGACTTTTTATCAGCAGTGTTTATCCTGCTGTTTGTTCAGCAGGAAGATACAACAGCTTAGCTGGAATAAAGGGTAGGGTAGGGGTTGAGAAGGGAGATTCAGCTGTCAGCAAAGACCTCCCAACAATTATATGATTGGCTTCCAAGCAGCTGAACAACTTGGGATTGTAAAGGTCCAATGAGAAACCATTGGACTTTCAGAAAGGATGAAGCTGTCCTCTCTGAATGCCATAAGTGGATACCTCAGTCCTGAAGAACACCAGTTTATTTCCCTCATCAGATTCTGTAGGCTATGGTTTATCGCCAATCAGTCAGACACATCATATGTGTGAACCTGTCACTCTGTACTTCCTGAAAGTAAATGGAAGTAACTGAGAAAACATTGAGGAGCAACAGGAGCCAAAGGATCATCTCAGCAAACCCAGTGGCCCATTGGACATCTTTTCATCTGTCCATAACACCCATGTATTGTTTAACATCTTTCAGTCTGTCTGTGTACTGAGAGTTCAATAACATCATTAACTTAATAAATATCAGAGTTATGCATTAACATATCACAGTTGTTTATCTGTAGCTAGAATCTATTTATTTGGAATAAATAATTATTATTATTAAATACCGAAATTTGGTCTGTGCTGCCTGTTAGTCTGGATTGACAGATAGGAAAATTGAGGAATATAATTTGACTGTCACAAAAAATCTTTAACTTTTACGGTGATTCTGGGAATAATGTGACTTGATTTCCTGCAGCTATCCTAGAGAGGTGTAACAAATTATGGATACATTCTGCTTGGCCCTTTGGCAAAAGGGTGGGTAATGACAAAGTTGCAAACGTTTGATATTTTTTGAATATTTTGTAGAAAGGAGATCTTGAGTGCTAACTTAAAAACCAATTTAACTAATTATGTTGAAAGAATTCAAATGTCTTTCCCTGCCCATTCAGTTTCAGAACACGCCATTGAAAGAAACCAGTGTATATCATAAGGAGGGAAACCTGTAATGAGGTACAGAAAAATCATCCAGTTAAAAGGAAGCACAAGCTGCAGTGGAAATACAATTTATGAAGTAGGGTTTCCTATGGACATCTGAGCATGTATGCTAATCTAGAAACACACATGTGCACAGTTCCAGGCCTGATACATCATCAAATGAGATGTTAAAGACATCATGCACAAAAGTAGCACTTTGATGCACAGAGATGCATGCTGAGAAGAAGTGAACTGTTGAGATATGGTTCAGCAATGGCGAGTAAGAATGTGGGACAAGGAGAGGACAGAGTCCTCTAACTCATTTAAATGTTCATGCACAAATTTAAGTGGTGCACAGCTTGCTTGCACAAGTGTTAGCAAACAAGCCAGATAATAAAGCACAATTGTGGATAAGCTGTAGTTGGACTTCAAAGTGATCCATGTATGAAAGAAAAAGCAAAATTACTGGAGAAACTCTGTGGGTTGCGGAGATACAGCAGAGTCAATGTTTTGGGTCCAATGACCCTTCATCAGAACAGTTCTGTTCATTGACTCTGCTTTCTCTCCACAGATGCTGTCAGACCTGCTGAGTGTCTCCAGCAATTTTTGTTTTGATTTCAGATTTCTAGCAACGGCAGTTTATACTTTTATATCCATGTGTGCCTAAATTGGCTAAGGTCAAAAGCTCCACTGTCACTTAAATAAAGAATGTTGCTCAACTATAATTTATGATTAAATTTGTACTCTGCTGGTAGTATTGGATGGTTTTGCAAAGAGGATTGCCATAGCAAAGTATTGACAAAATCTTTCTCTTAAAGAATGTATGTTAATGCTGGCGGTAAACATTTTATTTTCCCAAAGCGATGTCACCATTCTTTCTCATGGATTTAAGAGGTTTTGCTGCATGTGACCCCATTTTGAGTTTAGCACCAGGGGGAGTAATGCATGTGAAGATAGCAGACAGGTGAAATTGTCATCATTTGGCTGGCTTAAGTCTCAAAGGACAGAATTCTGTCACTTTTTAAGAGCAAAATTATCATTTTACCATACTTTTGTCTGACACTATGCTTCCTCATTATCTAGCATAAAGGGAGTCAGGGATATATAATCACAGGTATGGAGTAGTTCTCGCTAACCTTTCCTTTTCATCAGGAAAAGATAATGGAATTTGATTGTGCTGATTCAGATGAAGACATTAGGCTTTTAAATGCTTCTCTGCAAACAACTGAGATTCCATTAGTCAGTTACATGGTCAGCATTAATTTCTGATGCCACTAAAGGATTTGCTGCAATTTGGTGAAACTCAGAATTATCACAGAAGAAGAAAGCTGAAGCAGTTCATTAACATATTAAGATGAAGACTCAGAACAGCAGGGTGTGCTCAAACATTTATTGCTATGATTACAGGGGAGTGGGGTGTATGTGTGGTGTAAAAGTTATAATCTTCAGCAACATTAACAAATACTCATTCTAGATTAGTGGTGCTGGAAGAGCACAGCAGTTCAGGCAGCATCCAAGGAGCTTCGAAATCGACATTTCGGGCAAAAGCTCTTCATCAGGAATAAAGGCAGTGAACCTGAAGCGTGGAGAGATAAGCTAGAGGAGGGTGGGGGTGGGGAGAAAGTAGCATAGAGTACACGCTTCAGGCTCACTGCCTTTATTCCTGATGAAGGGTTTTTGCCCGAAACATCGATTTCGAAGCTCCTTGGATGCTGCCTGAACTGCTGTGCTCTTCCAGCACCACTAATCCAGAATCTGGTTTCCAGCATCTGCAGTCATTGCTTTTACCTCGTTGATTAAATACTCATTCTAGTCTCTTTGGCAGATTATGTGAAATGTGTATTTCCCAATTACTGAGCTATTGATAGAAACAGCTTAGAATATCGGTAGTGCAAATTATCCACTGAAATTAGTATATTTTACACCACAATAAATTGGATTTTAGTGCTTCATAAGCAATCCAATCAAAACGATTGTTCAATTTTATTCATAACAGTGTTCATGCTTTTAAAACCAACATTAGTTGAGGTTTCCAGCGGTTGATGGAAGTATTAAAAAAATTAATCCAACTACCGAAAGTGTTACGCTTGTTATTTTAAGGTTGCACAAAACGTCTCCTAATTAGCACTTCTCATAAACAGGAACCACCTTGCAAATTAATCTATCAATTTAAGTACTAAAATATCTTCATTTAATCAACAATAACTATCTTGAGCAACTATCTGCCACAAGTTAGCATGTGAACTAATAGCAGTATGGAGCCTGCAACAGAGGCTGCCTATTTCTAGAAAGATCTTTTCTGATGCAAATCCCATATTAAACTTATATTTTTCACTCAATGTTGTTAAGCAAGCACTACTGTCATCACAGGGAATGAAAAAACACTTATATAGCCTGGAAATTATGATGTATAATGACGAAAATCCATTTTGCAGATTATTTTACAGGTAAGACAGTTAAGAATCATGTACAATTTGGTGTCCATGCCTAATACCCTTGGCCCTTTTTAAATAATTACAAATGGATTTAATATGACAATACTGGGCCTTATTGAGTACAGTAAAATGTGTACATTGTCATTAATACTCAATTGTTATAAAGGCAGATTTCATACAAGGAAGACAGTTTTGTTACATATAAAAGCTACACATACAACAGACTCAAAATCAACAAGAAAATATTATTGTAATTCAAAGGATCAGGACACAGCAATATTATAGAACTTTTGCTTCAAATTGCGATCAAAGTTAATTTCCAGTTTTGGATATCCCAGATGGTGACTTTATTGGTTTGGCTGCGTTGTCATGTATAGCACCCAGTGGAGATAAGGCATGTAGCCAATAGAAATTGGCATGAGTTCTATTATGGGTTGCACTTCAGCACCCCTGCTGGTTGACCATAGAGCAGCTTGTGAGTACAGCTGCTCTCAGCTCCTATCAGCACGGGCCAAGGCTTGTAACCTGAGTGAATACAAAGGAACAAGATCATCTAACTTTTTAAACCCGACATTATGCTGTCTTAATCATTGTTTTCTGACCCAGAATTGTCATTTTGTGCATTGGGTAAGTGGTAAACTTTAGTCTTCATCTGTGGCTATGGCCTAGCTCTCCACAATCAGCAGGTTCAGTGTTTAAAGCATTGGTCTATGTGAAATCCACTTTTGATGCAGTGCATAAAAGGGAAAACAAAATATGTAAACCATATAATATGTACATCAAAAAGAGTTTCAGTTTCCAGGAGTATTTCTTACAAGAGAATGTCTGAATTAGTGTGGTGTCATTAGTAATATTGTAGTCTTCTTTTCGCTCATATGATCATTGAGTTTTTTTCTCTGGACCACTCATTAATGTTAATTCAAAACTTGTCTCAGAATACCGTTGACACCGAGCCCATTGAAAAATTATGGATCAATATGAGGAATCCCATTGGGTAAATCTAATGATACCTTTAATATGAAACATAATCTATTCAGTTGATTAAGTATTTTTCATTTAAACATTTCAGACTTGAAAAATACTTTTTTTTAAAGATACTATTAGTTTAGCATCAATTGGATACATTCAGCATAACCAAATATGACAATTACTTTGAGGTTATCTGTAAGTGACATACTAAAGTTTTTTTTTAAAAATGTTATGTAGAGCCCATCCCCACAACTTTTAAAATGTTTTTCTCATGAATTTCATAATTTCATAAATATTGTTTTATTTACTAATTCACATTGTAAATGATTCCTTCTTGTCAGGGACTGTCCCTCTCTCTTTCAGAGCTATTGTCATCATCTATCCCTTCATAAATTCAACCAAATCTCTCCTTTGCAAGCTATCTCCCTAGTTTTAATTATCTTTCTACTTAAAAATTTTGAATGTGATGTTGTCACCCAAATCCTTACCATTTTCTACTGGAAATCCCTGTCCTCCCCTTCCACAGTAACAGAATTATTTCAGTCAGAATCACCAAATACAACTGCATTATCTGCATTATCTATTGTGGACCTCGAGTGGCATTTTTCATTGTTGAGTGTATTACCTCACCTCAAAGTCTCTCTTCTATTACCCAGCTCTATGGGATTGTCTCTGCTTGGTTCCACTGTGCCCCATCTGATAGTAACAAAATAATCTGTTTACTGGCTTCTCTTCCTCACATCATTACCTTTGAAGCCCCTCAAGGATTTATCTCTGTTGGCTATACCTCACCTACATGCTGCTTTTTGTGACATTATCTGCAGTCATGAGATTGGGTTCCACATATGGGTTGATGCCATCCATCAGTGTTTTCATCAGAGTTCTTGATGATTAAACCATTTTGTATGTCGAATTTGTCATTTGATATCTAGTCCTAGATAAATTACAGTTTTCCTCCAGCTAAAAATTGCTAGATCAAAATGATTGCTTTTGGTCCTACCACAAACTGTAAATGTTTGTCATTGACAATTCTCCCTAGACATTGTCTGACCTTAAACTATGCTTCTAATCTCATATCCTTACTGATGCAAAGAAAGCTATTCCTTAACTTCAGCCACTTTTTCTGTTATATAAGTACTTTCCTACTTAAGCACCATGCCTTTGTAACCAACGCTCTACTATCCATATTCTACTCCATTCACCCACTACCTTTGCATTCACTGCATTAGCTCCCAGTTACTGAAAAGCTTAACTTGGATTTTTATCCACCAATTTAAATCCCTTCTTGGCATGCTATTTCTAATTTATGTAACCTCCCTCAATCATGCAGAAACTTCTGCTGCACATCATTCTTTGATTCTATCTTCTTGTGCATCCTCCATTTCTGCTCTATGATTGACTATTGCTCATTCAGGTACCTAGACCCTACACAATTCTTATCAACAACTCCATATCTTTCTTTTAAGATTTTCACTAAAATCCACATTTTAAGCAAACATTTTACACATTAGTTTCAATAGCTTCTTCTTTGTCTCTGTATCTGACTACTGTATTTTGATTACACCTCCATACTTTGTGACTTTTTTTTACATTAAAGTTGTGATGTAAATAGGAGTTCTTATTCTTTCTAAGCATATGACAGCAATTATATTAAACTGCATCAGCACATTACTAGTGCTTAAAAAAATCATTTCAATCTTTCTTCTCTCTCACCAAAGACATTTATTGTGGTAATTTTAAATGAAGGTGACCATCTTAATTTTAAATAAAGCATTTAAAGTAAATGTCAATAAAGATGTGTCTTTTTTAAACATAAGCATTTCTGTAAATTAGAAAATAAAAGCAATAAATATATTTCATTTTATCACCATTGAAATCAAATCAGATTTTCTCATGAATTATATAAATATATTTACTTTCAAATGTTGGATCATTGAAAATAACCACAGAAAATATATTTTTCTAATCAGCATTTGGAGCCTCGAGCCAAGAGCTGTTTTGTTACCCAAGCCGCTCCAATGTTGAACAGCAATTTTAACAAGTATTCTTGATTACAGTGTAAAAGTTTCAAGGTCTTTTGTAAAATGAGTTTTTTGATTGCAATATGGTATTCCTGAGACATAAACTTAATTTTACAAAAACAAGTCATGTCTGTTATAAATGAACTAGATTTTACCTCTAGCTAATGCAGACCAATGTTTTCAAAAATATAGTTGAAAGACAATCTTCAGCCAGACAGGACTCAGTGTAGACAGTTTCTAATTCACAGATGCAAGTGCCTGTGATGCCAGCCTAATTCTCAAGTGAAAAGCAACATCACTATTAATGCAGGGACACGGAAAAGGGTTCAGACCTCAGCTCCTGGTAATAGTCTGTCGATAACTCAAAGCCATATTGGCTTCAGGAAACAGGACAGTATTGAGGGCAGACATGCCAACACTTCTCAGAGAGAATGATTAATTAGTTAGACTAACATATGCGGTGATTAACCTGAGGGTGGAAGTAAATGCAATGAAAAATGCAAATTTCTGATGTTAATGAGCTTGAAAGTGACTGGCTGGTGATCAGTGTTTAAAAGGTGAATTGAAAGGTCATGGCTGATATTTGACGGTGAGGCAGTTGGAATGTAAAAAGGTTTAATCATTTAAATAGACTGAATGTAAAGATAGATGACACAACCAGTTTCCCTAAAGATGCAATGTTAGGAATTCCTATGTTCATGAACGAGTCACTGTAATGTTTTTTATTTGGCATCACATCTTAATATACATTACATTCAACACCACTCATTCACTCTGAAGGAGATATTGGAAGAGATTTTATTCAAAATTATGTTAGAAATCATACAATGATGAACAGGAATTAGTAAAGCCAAAGCAGGATAGAAATTCAATCTCTATGGGAAGAATGTTCCTCACAGACTTTGGGACCCCGGCAGCAGGGCATAATGGTGATTTCAAAACTGCATTTGCCCTCAGCCTATCAAGCCTGGCAATCTTCCTGGAGCTGAAAATGTGTTACTGGAAAAGCGCAGCAGGTCAGGCAGCATCCAAGGAGTAGGAGAATCGACGTTTCGGGCTTGAGCCCTTCTTCAGGAATCTTCCTGGAGGTGACCTCCTAAGTGGTCGCTTGTAAACTCACCATCTTATTATTATGTGGGATTTCAATAGGATAGGGTGGTTGGGGTAGAAGACCTGGGGGGGGAGCTCAAAATGGAGATGCCCTCAGAAGGGTAAAGTAAACACAATATGCAGAGGGTGAAAGATTGAAAGGGAATCCAGTCAGATTATTTTTTAGGCCTTGCGTCTGACTTCTTCAGCTCCTGGCCTACCTTTGGTGAATGAAACCTCAGGCTTTTATATCCCAATCCACCAACAACTCCTTCTCCCACACCCCCACCACACCACCACACTTCCAAGCTGCCACAATGGAACTATATGTATGAAACTGGTGGTCATCTGCATTCTACTAGAGCATGCTCTCCTACCAGAAAATTGCCAGTGAATTGGCAATATCAGCACAATTTTGGCCTTAATGATACCAATTAGCAGCGTGTTCCCATGGTGCCTTACAGAGGAACTTCCTTGGTGACAGGACTGGCGCAGGGTGACAAAGCTACATGTAATTTTTCTGGCTCTCTACTCCTTGTCACACCACCAGGAAAACTGTCACCTTCAGATATGGAAGCAACAAAAATTACCTGGGTGTGCTATTCAATAAACGGCAAAAGCTAGAGTTCCTAGAACAATAAAAGATGCAGTAGATTTAAATTCATGAAAATATTAAACTGTTTCCTTGGTAACCCAGATAGAAATCGTTGAAGACTTAGCATAGAAAGAAACCATTTGCTCCAATGTGCCTTTTCCATATCACTGAAAAGTTTGCCCATGGTCCCACTCGCCTGCTTCCTCCAAGTAGACAGCAATTTTATTCCCTTTCAATGTATGCTCAATTGCCTATGAAAAGTTACTGTCAAGCCTACTTCCACTACCACTTCAAGTAGTGCATTTCCAATCAAAGCTATTCACCATCTAAATAAAAATCTGTTTATTTTCTCTATGGCTAAGTAGGTAGTGGATATCAGTGGCAGAGACTATGCTGGAAGAGAAGGTGTTTTGGAAGATTAGTGAAATCTCCAGATTCCCTGCTGCCTGAATTTGAGAGGTGAGGAGTTCTGGAGAGATGGCTCAATAAATCCACACCAATTCTCTGAAGAACATCCCACCTGGACTCACACCCCCCCTCCCCCGCCCTCCACCCTATCCCTGCAACCCTGCAACCCTGCATTTCCCATGGCTAATCCACCCAACCTGGATATTTTTGGACTGTGGGACTTTGGTGAATGAAGCCTCAGGCTTTTATATCCCAATAAACCAACCAACCAACCAACCTTCTCCTGCTCCCCCACCACACCTCCAAGCTGCCGCAATGAGACATATTTGTATGAAACTGGTGGTCATCTGCATTCTACTAGAGCATGCTCTCCTGCCAGAAAACTGCCAGTGAATTGGCAATATCAGCACAATTTGGGCTATAACCTGGTGTTGTGTGAGTTTTAACCATTTACCATGAAAGATTAAGGAAAAAATAAACTCCTACAATAAGGAGCCAGTTCATGAAAGATTCTTTATTCCAAACCTTGTAAGAACTCATTTCCAGAACTAACTCTTGTCATTACTCTATATCTTTTTCAAACTTTGTTTCCCAATCTATAATGAGAGTGTTATAGGTCCTGTATATTCAGTGTGCCTAATTTTTTTAATGGTGACCATGAGAATAGTCCACTTTTCTGGGTCTACAGCATTGGTTCAACCAAAGGACAGCCTACCTTTAGCACGGCTAAAGGAATGTGTTTACAGTAAACATCCCATAATTTCCTGGAGTAACATTAAATGTGGTGTACCCATGACACAAGGTTGCAGGAGACTCTGGGTTGGTTACTTCTGTGTGTTTCTGCTTCCTGACTATCTGTTTAGCTACTAGTTTAAGCTGCTGTGAGAAAATTTACAGACCTCTTCAAAGTGACAATGGAAGGTCACATTCATTTCCCACCACATATGACGCAAACAACAGTGAATAACACCCACTCAACAGAAGTAAGTTGCAGTGAGATTTTATGACAAAAAAAACCTTCTTCTTTTAATCATATTAAAACAGATAACCAAGTTGTAATACAAATGTGATGCACAAACTACAAATGTGATTAAAGGATTACCTGATATATCATGATTAATATATTCTTTTGGGTATTTATACTAATAATCCCAATTCATAAGCTTATTGCTTGTAATGGGGAAGGTAATCAAAGACATGAGCATGTGAAAGTATAATTAGATACTTGACTACTAAATGATGTTGTACAAAATCTGCCAGCTTGAGGTAGAGTTTCACTTCTTACTGTAGGGTATAGATTTTTATCTTCATTTTCTATGGGATATGGACATCACTGACAAAGCCAGCATTTGCTAATCATCCTTAATTTGAACTGATTAGATTGCTGGATCATTTCATTCTGCAGTTAAGAGTCAGCCACCTAGCTGTTGATCTGGAGTCACTTATTAGACCGATCCTGATAAAGATGGTAGATTTATAAAAAACAAAAGACATGTCTCTACAAAAGACATCAGCAAACTCAATGATTTTTACAATAATTGTTCTTGGAGATATGGTCACTGACAAATTCCAGATTTATTGTTTGAATTTTAATTTGACCATTTGTCATGCTGGATTCAAACCCACATCACCAGAGCATTACCCTGGGCTGTCATTAGTCCAATGATATTTACATTACATCGTCATCTATTTATCATGAAAACTATATATGTGTGTTTCATGGAATTAAAGACACTTATATGTTATTTCAAGCAAATATATATTAATTTGTACAGATGTCTCATTTCAGATTAATGACTCCTTGATGTCTTGATTTAGAATTTCTACTCTAGTGAGACAATACTTTAAAAACAGCTTCAGGTTCACAATTAGTTCAACAGAGTAAGGTCAGAGCAAAGACAAAAGAAAGGGAGGAATTTCTGAAATGTGTTTAGGAACCTTCATTGACTGATATTGACTGATAGTCCAATTCAGAAGAAATCATCTCTTAATTTGGTGCTGGAGAATGAGGTTGGCCAAATGGACTAAGTGCTTGTGAGGGTCATGGCTAAGAGCAATCAGATAATAACGTTCAGGCCATTAATGGAGAAGAACAGGAACAATTGAAAGTGGTATGTCTATGTTAGAAAAGGGTTAACATTACATAGGGGATTCAGCCAAGGTAAATTCAAACCAAAGACTAACAATAAAAACAACAATGGAATAAAGGGTGATTGTTAAGAGAGTGAGAGAGAAATTTCAGGTACATGTTAGATATATTCCTACATGAGCAAAATGTAGGGGAACCAAAGTCAGGAGATGGACAATAAGATGAAACAAAGTGGGTGTGTGATGCACATCTCCACATAAGTGCAAACTATGCTAATTTCAATAATTTGAGAAGGGAAGAAAGGGAATAATAAGTTTGACAAAGACAATATATGATCAGAATGGAAGTCAACATTAAAGATAATTCAAATATTTTCTATAGCATTGCAAATAATAAGCAGGTAGTAAGAGGTGGAATGAATCCTATTAGGGACAAAGGTAGGATGCTGACAAAATATATTTGGGCAGATGTGATCGAGGTAATGGATGGAGTGAAAATTGAGCTTTAGGATGTACTGGGAAGGCAGATTTTATTTAAAATGGATAAGTCATCTGATTCAAATGGCTTGAATCCCAGAGTGCTAAATGAAATGAAGGTGGGGATCATGAAAGAACCTATCATAATCTTCCTATAATTTCTATGCCGGAGAATGCACTAGTGACAATGTGACAAACTTAATCAAGAAAGAGCAAATGTAAAGGAAATTCCTATTAACTACAGGATGTTCAATTTAACATCAGAAGTAGGCAAGCCTCAGTTAAAATGTATCATAGGCTGTTAAAAGAAGGAAGGAAAACCGAGCTGTCGCTCTGGCCATCATTATCTAATCATCTCTGAGTATAGGGTGATGGCAGATGATTGGATGACAGCTGCCACTATACCTTTATTTTATCAAGGAACAACAGGATAGACTGAGCATTTATAACACCATTCAGCCTAATCTTGGCACTGGACAAAATATTGGAAACAAGGCTGAAGGATAGTATAACTTGTTACCTTGTCAGCTCAGAAACAGACCCTTCAGTTCAATTCATCCATGCTGACCAGGTCTCCCAAACTAAACTAGTTCCATTTGCCTTCATTTGGCCCATATCCTTCTAAACCTTTCTTATTCATGTACTGTTCCAAATGTCTTTCAAATGTTGTAATTGCATTTGCATCTACCATTTCCTCTGGCAGTTCCTTCTATATACATCTTCTTTGTGAAATGGGTGTCTCTCAGGCCCCTCTTAAATCTTTCCCCTCTCAACTTAAAATGCTGTCTAGTACGGAACTCCCCCATCTGAGGGAAGAGACATTGCTATGCACCTTATGGTGGGCGGCACGGTGGCACAGTGGTTAGCACTGCTGCCTCACAGCGCCAGAGACCCAGGTTCAATTCCCGCCTCAGGCGACTGACTGTGTGGAGTTTGCACGTTCTCCCCGTGTCTGCGTGGGTTTCCTCCGGGTGCTCCGGTTTCCTCCCATCATCACAAAGATGTGCAGGGTCAGGTGAATTGGCCATACTAAATTGCCTGTAGTGTTAGGTAAGGGGTAAATGTAGGGGTATGGGTGGGTTTCGCTTCGGCGGGTCAGTGTGGACTTGTTGGGCCGAAGGGCCTGTTTCCACACTGTAATCTAATCTAAATCTTATCTATGCCCCTCATGATTTTATAAACCTCTATAAGGTCACTCCTCAACATCATGTGCTCCAGGGAAAAAATAAAGTCCCAGCCTATCCAGCCTCTCCTGATTTGTTCACAGAATAAGAATCCCAGCTAACTTCTCAACCAGGACACTGAGGAAAGGATGCTCACTAGACTGCCCCATTTTAAATGTCAGTCAGAGTACAGGATGGAGCTCAGACATTCCCAGAAATTCTTAGATGCAACAACAGATTCAAAGAAAGCAAACATATCGTTTACGTGTTGAATATATATGAGGGATAAGAGGCTGGATGTCATTCCAAAAAAGATACTGTGGAATTCTTTATCACAGAGAGCTGTTAAGACTGGTTCATTAAGAATATTCAAGATTGAGACAGATTTTTAATCAGTAACAGGATCTTATAAAATGGAGAAAAACCAGTAAAATTGGATTGAGGATTATCAGATCGGCTGTGATCTCATTGAATGGAGCAACAGACTCAAAGATCTAGATTGTCTACCTCTGCTTTTATGTCTTATGGCCTTATAACATGTTTCTCATGAAATCAGTAAAGATGTTTCCAAAACCTGGGTATTGCAGGGATGACATGGCAAACACCACATGTATGTGCATAAATGGTGCCATTAAAACTGAACTCAACTGCATGTGGTGCTGAGTTCATAATTTAAATGAATACTGGGATTCGTGGTGATTATAATGAGAGACATAGATTGCCATAACAGAGTGCTACAGTGCAGATGTCTGTGGTCTCCTTGTGTGATTCATTTCTCTTCACTCTACTACAGCTTTCATTCATTTCTCTAACTTCAAGTTCCTCAATGTTTGAAATCTAATCTGCTCTTGCCATGGCAGATATATTAAATTCTTAATGTGTCTCATTTGTTTTGTTCTAGTAAAGTAGAATTGCCATCATCCCAGGGGATCATAGGGCTGTTCTCTCTCATTAGAGTCAGATGACTGGTCATGGTTTAACCTGAGGGTCACCACGCCTCAGGTGAAGGGCACAGTGTTGGAACTCTGATATTCAACCAACTATATGCAACTTCAAGTGAAAATGTTAAATTTGAACTTTACAATCACTCAGATAGAAATCCACAAGCTGTGATTTAATGGATAGAAAGGGCACCTCCAGTAGACAGAGAGAAAGGTTACAGAATTCAAGATTCTACAATCATATCAGCCAGATGCAGGCAGGTTTCTGTGTATGTCACAAACTTCTGTGAGATCAAGAGAAGTATGATTTAAGCTTATTGACCCAAACACAGTTTCCAGCGAGGAAGGTGAATTTACCCAGGAGCAGAGGATTCAGGAAGGATATATGACATTTCCACCAATGGAGGTTCATCACCCTGGGATTGACAGGGCTAACACCATCAGTCTTGAGGAAGATAAAGCAATCAGTTCATCCATGCTGGCTTAAAAGGACATCGCATGAATTATGAATCCTAAAAACATTGTTAATTACAAGCATTCTTTACACTGTTCAATAGACTGACTTTCTAATTGTCTTAAGTTGTCAGCCTTCTAAGTAAATCTCACTGATATATTTCAAAGTCAGTTATATACTTAATTTGCACTCAGCAAGCAATTATTCCCAATTTTCAATGTTATGTCTGAACTGCTTATGAAATCTTGGTTATTTATTTCATGAATTAGTCCAAACAATTAAATGTTTACAATCTTGGGATTACTTGTGCCAATTTTATTTTGCTGACATGGATTACTTCTATCTTTAAAATAGCATCACTCATGTATATTTATTGGATGAATCAGACAGCATGCTAAACTGGTGAGGACATTAGCACACTGCAATGACCAACTGTGACAGTATGCAGAGGAGATTGCTGGCATTGTAAAATACTGTGTGGTTGCTGATCTTGGAGCTGCAGTACAGGTGTGGCAGGTGCTCAAGAAGTTTGTAGTTTATGAGTTTTACATCAAAAACAGTTGCTCCCAGACAGGTGTACTAGTGGCTATTCCTCTATAGCATTACAAGGGGTCAGTAGCTTCAATTTGATGGTTGGCTGGTTTGCAATGTAAAATGATACCAACACCATGGGTTCGATTCCTGTTCTTGTTGAGGTGACCACAAAGGTCTCACCTTCTCAACCTCAGCCTTGCCCCTTGCCTGAGTTGTTGTGACGCTCAGGTTAAATCACCACCAGTCATCTCTCTCCAATGAGAGAGCAGTCCTGTGCTCCTCTGGGAGTATGGGAACTTTACAGGGAGAATAAACAGAGATCACAGAGAGAAAGGTAAGCTACTAGAAGAGGAAGTACAAAAACGGGGTGAAAAGAGCAGGAAGTCCCATCCACTCAGGGTTTTGAGGGAAAAATTCTCCTTCCTGAACCTGTGGAGAACCATACGTATGATTTGTTATGGACAGAAATGTGGCTCAAGCCAGAACAGGGCTGAATACTTAACATCTTGGATTATAAAGCTTTTAGTAGAAACAGCGTGGGTATAAAGGGATGAGTTGTAGCAGTCTTGGTTAAAGATTTTCATTGCCCTTGAACAAGATGTAGTTGCTGAATTAGGATTTATATTGTTGGAAGTGAAAATTAGTGATCATAATGTAAAATTAGATTAGATTCCCTACAGTGTGGAAACAGGTCCTTCAGCCCAATAAGTCCACACCAACCCTCCAAAGAGTAACCCACCCAGACCCATTCCCTTACCCTATATTTACCCAAGACTAATGCACCTAACACTATGGGCAATTTAGCATGGCCAATTCACCTGAGCTGCACATCTTTGGTTAGTGGGTGGAAACCGAAGCACCTGACGGAAACCTAGCAGACACAGGGAGAATGTGCAAACTCCATACAGACAGTCGCCTGAGGTCGGAATTGAACACAGGTCCTTGGTGCTGTGAGGCAGCAGTGCTAACTACTGCGCCACTATGCCACACAAATGTTCCATATTAAGTTGGAAAAGAATTAAAAACAGTCAAAATTTAAAATCACAGACTGCAAAACAGCAAATTTTAGCAGTTTAAAGGTTGAACTGGAGCAAGTTGATTGGAAGCTCATTTTGGTGGATTAAAAATGGAAAAATTTCAAAGACATATCAATAGGGAGCAAGCTAGGGACATACACATGAGAAATAAATATTGGGTATCAAAAGCTAGAGTACTCTGGATGACTAAAGATATTGATGACAAAATAAGTTAATAAAAAGGAGGCATATCATGCATAACAGAGTAATAACAGAATAATATCAGGAAGAATATCTCAAATGCAAGAGAGAGGCTACATCTGGAATAAGAAGAAGCATGAGGGAAGGATGGCAGGCTGCATGAAAACAAATAGTAAAATGTTCTTCATAGATATTAGCTGTAAAAGATTAGTGAACGATAGAGCGGGTTGCATAAGGAACAGATAGGGTAAGTGCTCACTGAAGGAGAGGAAATGGCAAAAGTACTAAATTAATATCTTGCTTCTGTCTTTCTCAAATTGGAAAATGGTGATAATGGCCAAGTTCAGAATGAAGGTGTTAAGCAGCTGAGCAGCATTGTGAGAGTTAAGGAAGTGATGCTAAAGAGGGTTGGCAGCACATCAGGTAGAGAAGTTGCCAGGCCCAGGTGGGATGCATCTTAGATAACAAAAATAGTAAGGGAGCAAATTGTGGGGCCATTTATAATAGTTTTCCAGGCCTCTCTAACATCGAATTAGTCCCAGGGAGGATTGTAAATGTTATGCCATGGTTTAAAAAATGGACAAAGGATAATCCAGGAAAGTACCGTCCAGACTACTCTGGAGTGCTTAACATCAATTGTGAGAAAATTGATGGAAGTGTTAATACAAGACAAGGTAAACATATACTCACAGAAATATCAGTTAATATTAAAGAGTCCACATGGCTTTGTTAAGGACAGATCATGTCAGACATATCAATTCAGTTCTTTGATGGGGTCCTTGGGCAGTGGATGAGGGTAGTACTGTGGATGTTGTATACTTACACTTTCAGGAAGTATTTGTAACTGTTGCCACATAGCAGGTCGGTAGCAAATTAGAAATATTTGGGATTGATAGCTCCTTGGCAGCATGAATTAGATGTTGGTTGAAAGGTAAGAAACAGAGGTTGGCATAAATGGACATTTTTCAGATTGGAGATGCATTGAAAGTGGTGTTCCCAGGGATTGATTTTGGGACCCTTGCTTTTTCTCCTTTATATAAATGATTTGAAGCTAGGTGTTAAGGGCAAAATCTCTAAGTTTGCAGATAATATTAAGCTGGGGGAACCATGACTTGTGAGGATGATGCTGAGCAATTTCAGAGGGACATTGACTGGCAGATGAATTTCAATACATAGTAATATGAGGTAATGTGATTTGGTAAATGAAACATGGGGAAACAATACAAGCTCAATGATACAACTTTGAGGGGAGTATAGGTACAGAGGAACCTCAGGGTTCATGTGCATAATTCTCTAAAAGTGAGCAAGCAAGTTAAAATCATTGTTAAGAAAGCTTACAACATCCTTAGGTTTGTAAATAGAAGTATAGAGAAGAAAAGCAAGGAAGTGATGCTACACCCCTACAAATTATTGGTCACACCACATTTAGAGTATCATGTTTGGTTCTGAGCCCCCTAATTTAAGGAACGATGAGCAAGTTTTGAGAAGATTTGTAGCTCAGGTTGAGGTTCTGGATATAGGTTTGCTTGCTGAGCTGGAAGGTTCATTTTCAGACCTTTTGTCACCATACTAGGTAACATCTTCAGAGAGCCTCCGGAAGAAACACTGCTGGTGTTTCCTCTTTCTATTTATATGTTTGGGTTTCCTTGGAGTGGTGATGTCATTTCATGTCCTTTTTCTCAAGGGGTGGTAAATGCAAACCAAGTCAATGTATTTGTTGATAGAGTTCTGGTTGGAATGCCATGCTTCTAGGAATTCTCATGTGTGTCTCTGTTTAGCTTGTCCGAGGATGGATGTGTTGTCTCAGTCGAAGTGGTGTCCTTCCTTATCTGAATGTCAGGATAATAGTGAGAGAGGGTCATGTCGTTTTGTGGTTCGTTGATGTTCATATATCCTGGTGGCTAGTTTTCTGCCTGTTTGTCTACTGTAGTATTTGTTACAGTTCTTGCACAGTATTTTGTAAATGACATTAATTTTGCTTGTCTACTTAGACCCCTTGAATGACTTTGAAAGTATAAAGATAGATATTCTGTTTCTACTTATTGGTATATCAGTAACTAGGGGTTACAACTGCAAATAAAAACTGAAAAAAAAACTATGGATGCTGTATATTAGAAACAAAAACAGAAATAGCTGGAAAAGCTCAGCAGGTTTGGCGGCATCTGTGAGTGTAATCAGAGTTAATGTTTTAGGTCAAGTGACCCTTCCTCAGAACTCAGCCATATGAAAGACGTGGCTGACATATTTTAGTAGTGTAAAGGGTTAATTATATCTTTATTTCAGGAATAGTTCCTGAGCATATGCAGAAGGAACTATCTCATTATGATACTGAATCATTGGAACTGAAGTCTAGGTCAGAAGGAATCTTATCATGCCTGGTAAATGGTTATACTTAATAAAGCTTGCTGGTGGCCATTCTGATGAGTGTAGACCTTACTTTTTATTGCATGGTTTCAGCAGTGATCAGACCCACAGAACCAAAGGCAAATAGCAAGAAAAACCCAGTGAAGCCCAGAGATAGTGCTGTTTTAACTGTACTACAGATGAGAAACAAGACCACCTCAACAAACTGACCTTAGAAATAAGGCAAACCTGGAGAAAAACTCAGCAGCAATAGGAACCAGTGGGCCACAGATTTCAAGGCCTACCTTGGCACCAAACTATGAAGCAGGGAAGCCCATGTAAAAGCTGAAGAGGTGCAGACGAAAGTCCAAACCAGGAAATGCTGCAGGCAACAAGAAAACAATAATAGATGCAACAGTGTATGGAATAGTACTTCAGGGTCAGAGGTCTTAAAGGGTAGGAGAGTGCATTCAGAAACTCATATAAAGAGCACACACACAAAGAGACAGAGTATCACCTCAGCTAGTTTTATCGACAGTCAAAAGTATCAAGACAAAGACAATGTCAGAGCTGCAATAGTGGCACAGAAAATTAAATATTCAAATATATTTAATATTGAATATTAAATTAAAGTAGACTGAAGCTGTCCCAGCGGTGGAGAGCCCGAATGGGCAGAATTAGTTCTTGCTTAGTGATGTAGCAGGCCTGAGGAAGGAGTAATTCGACCTGAAAAGTTAACTCTGATTTCTCTCCACAGATGCTGCCAGTGCTGCTGAGCTTTTCCAGCAGTTTCTGTTTTCATGTCACAATTTCAAGGTTGTCAGCAAGAGAGCTAGGTGAGATGAGGAGAAGCTTCTTTACTGAGAGAGTTGTAGGACTTGGAATGTGCTGCCTGGGAGAGTGGTGGAAGTGGATTCCATAAGACATTTCCAAAGAGAGCTGGAGATATTTACTTGAAAGTGATGAATTTAGAGGGCTACAGATATATGGGGAAAAGATGGGTCCAGTTAGGTAGTTTTTTCCGGAGCCAGTAAAGACATGATAGATTGAATTGCCTCTTCCAATGCTGTAAATTCCTATTATTCGGTATTTGCAAAATGAGTTTCCAAACAACTTGCTCCAGTTCAACTTTTAAACATTAAAATCTGTCCCACTCTCTGTTCCACCCACAACTCTCTCCCTCTTCAACTATCATGCCAACTCACCTAGTGACCACTTGTACTCTTGCACACAAAAGAAAAACAAAGAAAAATTCCATTACTTTAAGTCCTATTTTACATTCTGTTGAGAAAATATTACAAAGCTGGTCCCTTTTTTCTAAAATCTGTTCCTTTTCTCAAGGATATTGTGTCCTTGATTTTTTCATAGGGGTCATAAAGCTCTCTCGGCTCTGAGGTGACTAGTTTGATACAGAGATGAGAAAGGATTTTGAGAGGCCTTTTGTGTATATGTAAACAGATGAGAGCTCAGGCCAAGTGGTCATGTTTTAGAAGTGACCTGCATAATGAAAGGACAGTGGCCAGCTCTCTAGATGAGCAGTTCAGTCCAGAACTAGTTAGAAGTTCAACAGTGAGCTGTGTGGAAACAAACTTTCTCTCTCCTTCTGCCTTTCTAACATCAACGTGTAACATCTGTTCCATTTTTATTGTTTTTAAAGGGGTTTGTTTATTGGGACTGTGATATATATGTGATTTGTGCGTGACACGGTAGCACGGTGGTTAGCACTGCTGCTTCACAGCACCAAAGACCTGGGTTCAATTCCTGCCTCAGGCGACTGTCTGTGTGGAGTTTGTACATTCTCCCCGTGTGAACGTGGGTTTCCTCTGGATGCTCCGGTTTCCTCCCACAGTCCAAGAATGTGCAGGTTAGGTGAATTGGCCATGCTAAATTGCCTGTAGTGTTGGGGGGGTGGGCCGGTGTGGACTTGTTGGGCCGAAGGGCCTGTTTCCACACTGTAAGTAATCTAAGTATGTCCAGAACAGCAGAAGTAAGTCTAATTTAGATAGACTGAGTTTTGTAGGAGTTCTTTATTCTGTTCATTGTGTAATTTTCTGAATAAATTTTGTCTGTTTTCAAACCTGGTAGTCAACCTAGCTAACTTACTCTGGGTAATTTTCACTGTACACTTACCAAAATAAATTGCAATGTTATGGTCTGGGCTGCCTGCTAAAGAATGTTTTGAGTGGTCTGGCCTAGTCCATAACAAAAAACACTTGCACTCATAAAAAACATGCTGTGACAGTTCTTGATAAATTAGATACTTCTTTGACAGTTCTAAGTTATCCATCTTTTAAGTCTTCTCTAGTATTAGCAATTGCAAAAAATACTTGGACCCTCTATCTGAATACATCCCCAGAGGTCACCCACTCCCTTAAAAACAACTGAAAACCACCATGGACATTCTCCAAACTTGCCCCATGAATGCATACGTAGGGATATTTTATCTCTTGAAAGGGATATCCTGGCTATTCAAATGAATCTGCAAACTTTAGCAGGTCTAATGTGCACACTCCATGTTCCAAACTATAAGGATGCTGATACCCCACTTCAGTGGAGGCTGTAATTGATATGAATGACCAGTTGCCTCAGTAAAATGCATTGGTGCAAAGAGACTGTCTGCTGACAGCCCTAGATCATGTTTGTGCAGTACCTTTGCCAGTAACTACCAGTGAAGCCACTTTGTCCTAATTACTCATATTTATTGTGCTTTCTTGGGTGCTACCATGGGTTTTACTGACCAAGTGTTTCACAAAGTGTGCGTGCGCAGAGCTATTCCCAAGCTTATTGTGAAACTTTTGAGGATGCCAGGAAATACAGCCAGGCACAAAACCCAGCCTGACTCTACGCCGCTCCTGCAAAAATGGGAGATGCTGTCTTCAGGGACAGGACTTGTGATTTGAGGCCATTTCTGCCATTTAAAAAAAAAAATTCTGACTGTGATCAACATTCCAGCACCACTGTGGCCCTTGTCTAAACAGATCTTTCAACTATTGGTTTGTTAATTGTTGATAGATTCGATGTGAATTTCCCTACTTGGTTAACCATCCCTGAAAACTTTGGAGTGCCATTGTTTTCCTGCATTTTGAAAATTTCCTTTCTTTTCTGAGGATCAATCTTTGTTTGCCTCGCATTATGTGATCATAGGCTTTGCAAATTCATTTTTATCCTTAAGTCTAAGGCTTGCATCTGGCAGTACTTTCAGAACTTCCCTATCTATACATGTTGATACTTTATTTGACCATGTATTCGAATATCATTCATGTGGCATGTTATTCTATCCTCCCTTTATGTAAGATGGACAACGTTCTTTGTAATACATAGGCACGGGTACATCCTAAATGATAACGCATTGAAGGAATAATGACTAAACAGTTTTACTAAACTGTTAATACCATGGTTCTTGATCCAAAATTATTTGCCAGAAATTACTATTAATATTTAATTTTTTGAGTGAGTCAATCTTCACCAGTTGAGCAAGACTATTACCAACAGATGATATTAGACAGATTTCCCATTGTATTGTTTTGCTAATTTTTGTCATATTGATGCAGAATCTGATAGTCTCTTTGCCAGTGACCATGCCTGAGTGCCATTTTGTGGGCACTGTGATGGATGACATTCTCTCCTATTGTTGTTCAGCTTCTGCCTTTACTTTATTCCTCAGTGAATGCATTACTTTTCTTGGAGTAAAAAGACAAATTCACATTCCATTTACCTCATTTATTGCTTCATCAAATCCTCAGAAAAGTGTAGAAAATCTTTCTCCATATTCTGTTTTGGAATCTTCCTTTGATTTTTTTTTTACTTTGTAAATCAGTTTAGAAGTGAAGATATTTGATTTTGTACAATGTGGCTGGCTCAATTATTTCTTTATATTTTATTCCTTCCATAATCTGAGCTTTTACTTTCAAACTTTTTCCTCTTGGGCTTTGCAGCTCAAATGAAGAAAGTTTGACCTCATTTTATCAGTTTTGATTTGCCAGACATTATATTAACACCTGCACTAATATCTAGTCCAACCTAAGTAGAATGTCCCTCTACATTGATTTGGAAATGCTGGTGTTGGACTAGGGTGTACAAAGTTAAAAATCACACCACACCAGGTACAACAGCTTTAAATGGAAGCACTAGCATTTGGAGCTAGTGATGAAGGAGCACCTGATGAAGGAGCGGTGCTCCGAAAGCTAGTGCTTCCAATTAAACCTGTTGAACCATAACTTGGTGTTGCGAGATTTTTAACTCTCTGCATTGAGACCTACTGACCATTTCTTACTGTTTGCATCATTGATCTTTCCTAGGATGTCTAGCTTCTTCAACTCTGATTCCACTATTTGCTGGGTCTGGTTATGTTTAAAACTATTGTCATTTACTTCTTTTGACTGTAATTCTTGAACATCACCATTTTTTTGGAATGATCATGTTTCCCAGAATTTACCACATTTCCCAGCTGGGTAGTCAAGAAGATCATGTGGCCCATTCCTACTGCCGGAAAAAACATTTCAAAATGGCAGTTGGCGTGCTTTAACTGCTTCTGGTGAGCTTATGTTTTGGTGTGCTTTCCATTTACAGGTCTACAAATTGTACAGAATTACTCCTTCCATACAGCTTTAGACTCCCTCTGAACTATCCACTGATTTTGTTTCCGAATTTTAGATTGCTACAAGAGCTGTACTGTCTTCAAGACTGTGAAATTACTTTTTAGTTGTAAGAATTTAGACAATGCCTGTTCTGTCACCCTGATGCCTTCACTGTTCCATACTCATTCACCCCGAAATCATCTTACGCACACTTGCCAGCTAATTCATAAAGATCATTGTTAAAGAAATTGATAGATTCCCCTAGTTATTGCCACTGTTAAATTTAGCCCATTCAATGATCAAGTTATTTTGAATGCCAAGACATGCATCAGAGTCTTTCAGACCTTCATCATAAGATGAATTCTTATCCAGCCCTTGTCTGGTGAACACTTCATCAGTGATGGTTCCCATTCATACAGTAGAATGCTGACCTGACCTTGATGCTCTTTGTTCAATGTTGAAGCTGCATAATACATTGTAAAATATTTTCTACAAAAGTCAGGTCACATCTGAGTCTTCAGCATTCAGGAACAATTCTGGAAGTGATCACAACAACTCCCCATTTCTATTGTGCCCTGGAATGATATCTGTTCGAAACTCTATTGCTCTGACCCCTTTTTCCATTTGGGAGTCTGGCTCAGCCAGCCCAGCTAGAGTTGAGTTTAAGATTCTTTCCTTTCTTTAATTTGACATCAATTGTTTTTTGGTTTGCTACCTTTATATCCTGTTCATCAACAGTCTCTGCTTTTGCATTCTTTTTTGCTACCCCTAACTTCCATTTGTTTCCACCATATTTCGTCTTTTGCTTGGGATGTTAGAGACCTTGGTAATCACTTCCATGAGTTGGTAGACTGTGCACATTTAACGTTAACCCTTTATTTATAGACTCTGTTTATACTGCCTCAGATGTCCCTCAATGTCAGCTCTCTCCAGGCTCTAGTTCATATCATCGTTACATTATGATCTCTGAGACTCATGTTGTGAACTAATTTTATCCACACATTGACCTTTTACATTTATGCTGCTTCTGAGTAGTTGTCCCTTTAGAGCCAAAGCCCTAGGTGACCCCAAATCTCAACTCACCATTTTGGATGTTTTATTGTGATTATTTTTGATATCTTTGTTTTTCTCTCAAGACTGAACCTTTGTGCTTTCCATATGCAAATCTTGTCCATAACATTAAAATCTGTTATGCTGGGAGGACTGATACTCCCTCTACAGAATTTTTCTTAAACATGCTGTGTATGATCACTGAACTAGACAATTGCAGAAGTACGAAAATCATTCAATTCACCCCAATTTTCTTGTAGTTTTAAATGGTTAAGTATTTAAACGTCTGCACTGTTTGAAATAATACCACAGCCGACACAGAATCGAAGATTTCTCACTCATTCTTGCCTGTCTCACTTGCCTAGGCTTTTACTCTTGTCTGCTGTCAGCCAATCATATCTACAACTCTCGTATACATATTCCTAATTGAGTCCTGTAGTCATTAAACATCCAGATAGTTACTTGTTATGCTTATAGCTTTATCTTGTGTTTATAATCACTGCTAGGAGAATGAATAACGTTTCCATTACTTATCACAGAAAATTAAGAAGTCAAAGTAAACATCCATGAGTGGCTGACAATTTTTTACAAATTAATTAATGGGATCTGAGCCTTGCTGACTGGGATAGCATTTATTACCCATCCCTAATTGCCCTTGAAAAGGTGGTGGTGAACAGCAGTTCATTTGCTGGAAGTACATTTACAATGCCTTTAAGGAGATCATTTCAGAACTTTGACCCAGTGAAACCGAAGGAACAGCAACATATTTCCAAGTCTGGATGGTGAGTGGCTCAGAGAACTTGTTGACCGTTGTGTTTCTACGGGTCTGTTGTCCTTATCTTTCTAGATGGTAGTGATCATGAGTTTTGAATGTACTGTCTAAGAGACTCTAAGAAGCCTTGGTGGAGTTATGTAGTGTAACTTGTATATAGTACACATTGCTGCTTCTCAGTATTGATAGTGGGAATGTGTGTTTGAAGATGTGGTGCCAATCAATCACTTTTCTTTGTCCTGGATGCTATCAAGCTTCTTGAGTGTTGTTGGACCTGCACTCATCCATGCAAGTAGAGAGTATTCCATCACACTCCTGACTTGTGTTTTATAGATGGTGGGCAGGCACTGAATACCTCATGTGGCTTTCAATGAGAAATAATACTTTTAACCTCTGCTTATTTGAGGTTACCTTTGGACATGAATCCTTCATGAAATTCTGCAGGATTCAGAGCCTCTGGCTTGCTTTTGTAACAATAGTACTTACATACCCAATCCACTTCAGTTTCTCATCAATGGTAACCCACACAATGTTGATAGTGGAGAATTCAGTAATGGTAATATTGCTGAATATCAATTCTATGCCAAGTTAAAGCTCACTCAACACCAGGTTATAGTCCAGCAGGTTTATTTGAAAGCACTTGCTTTCGGAGCGCTGCTCCTTCATCAGGTGGTTGGTGAAGGAGCCTGATGAAGGAGCAACGCTTTGAAAGCTAGGCTTCCACATAAACCTGTTGGACTATAACCTGATGTTGTGTGATTTTTAACTTTGTACACTTTAGTCCAACATCGGCACCTCCAAATCATGAATTCTATACCAATGTTTGCTGTTGCAAAATCTCACAGACTATATTTACTTTTAAAACTTAGGACGGTTTCATATTCCAAAATGCTATTGCAAGACCATTGTACTCAAAAGTACAATGAACTACATTTGTTTTAATAATTAATTCACCTGGCAAGGAACATTATAATTGCACTGAATACCTCATGTGGCTTTCAATGAGAAATAATACTTTTAACCTCTGTTTATTTGAGGTTACCTTTGGACATGAATAAAATGGATTCAAACAAAGAAAGCTCAATAGTATTGAACTCACTTAAACCATCCTTGTTCTCTGTTGCTGTTGAAACTGGGTATTCAATGCCTAGCTTTCATTCAGGCTGTGAAGCAATGAAGTGTTATTGGTGAATCTGAGCACATACTACTGGAACTCAGCCTTATAATTGAAGCAGTGGGGAGTAAAGGTCACAATAACTGCACCTCTATGCTTTGCTTTTCAAGGTTTTTAAAACTTGTTCAAAGTAAAACATTCAGTGGAACAAAAACATGGATATTGGAAGCGCTGCCCTTTGGTTACAGTCCTATTAGGCTCTATTAAAAACAAGGAAGGAGAGACTCCAGTGTAGAGAGAAATTACTTTTTGGAAGATTTCCTATGAATGACCTATGCTCTATGTATTATTCACCCCATTAACAGAATCATATCAGCTTTTCAACTTGATTCAGTTCTTAACAGGTTGTTTTCCCTAAAGATATAGAATTTGGAGCTTTGTACACACTTAAGTATTAATTAATTCTCTCAGTCTAACAGTACCTTGTAAATGTGAATTAGGAAAAACATTGGCACACTTAGGTATTTGGGGAATAGTCCCTTGAAGGTCTATAATACCATTCTTCTATCATTGCTGTAAGTGTGACACATTTCTGTAAATATCCTCAGGTTGTGTTTCTGCATATAGATTGCTAGAATGAAGGACTAACTTATGGATATTTACAGACTCTCAACGCCTGGATTATAATTTGACCTTGAGGATATTGACAAACCTAGATAACATTGAACAGAGCCAACATAAGTGGATATTCAGAGAATTTGTTGCTGGGGAACAGTAACCTCTAATTGCTGAAATGAAGGTACAGCTTTGTTGATGCTGTATTCACGATTTGCAGTTTGTCAAAATGATGAAGAAATGCACACATGTTTAAGGTGGTTAATATTTGAAATGAAGATGTGTGTGTTCTCACTGACCTTCAGAAGCAGGAAAATGGAGCCAGGAATTATGAATATTCACTCACCCAATTCAATTCAATTCAATTTAAATTGATTTCAAACTATTAAGGAATCAGCATTAAGATGGACGAGGGATCCTTGGGCCCAGGACTCCAAGAGAACTTGTGACCCCCTTTGTAGTCCTGTATGGTTCCACACCCCTCAACACAGATCCATTAGCACATATTTAATTTTATGATTCGATAATAATTTACATACTATGTTAGTAATAAGACAGCATTTTTAAATACTACCTCAGATTAGAGGTTCCAAGCTCTAGGAGTGACCCAGATGGGACATAAATTTCAGCAGACAACAGAGTCCAGACACATAGCAGTTTATTCAAGCAGGGAGAGGCACTCGAGACACTCCGAGTAGGACTGTATTGAATGCACCCTATCTGAATACAAGCAGATTCTCATTTTATACATTTTCCTTGCATCTTCCTGACACTGCAGTGTACATCCCCTCCCTCTGTACACTATTAGTCAACAGCATTGGGTTATCCAATTGTGATTCAATCCTTGGTACATCATTCTATGATCAGCAATTTGCTTGCTGCCATGTTCTGATTGGGATTAGATTAGATTCCCTATAGTGTGGAAACAGGCCCTTCAGGCCAACAAGCCCACACCGACCCACCGAAGAGTAACCCATTTCCCTCTGACTAATGCACCTAACACTATGGGCAATTTAGTATGACCAATTCACCTGCCCTGTACAGCTTTGGACTGTGGGAGGAAACCAGAGCACACAGAGGAAACCCATGCAGACACGGGGAGAATGTGCAAACTCCACACAGACAGTCACCTGAGGCTGGAATCAAACCTGGGACCCTGGTGCTGTGAGGCAGCAGTGCTAACCACTGAGCCACCATGCCACCACGCAAGATGTTTAACTTTTGCAATGATATTCTGCTGCTCTCAGAAACACCAAGCGACCTTTGTCTTTAGCTGTGGCAGGCTGTGGCAGCTCAGTCTGTGATCTCGTACCAGGATGTAGCACAGACAGTCAGGGCTGCACTCAAGCAATGTTTGCCAGCTGCACTGTATTTAGCTGCCAATTAATTAGATTAGGAACTTTTAAATTTCTCATTTCAGGGAATACAAAAGAATATTGATTTTTGATCAGATCCAACAAGGCCATGTGGTTGTGCATAATGCCAAAATTCTCTGGCTAACAAGTTGTGTCCCAATGTGTTCCTTCAACCTACATTCAAATGTCTGATAATCTCTATCCTCCCTGTAATGGTAATGTACCTCCTGAAACTAGTTTGAATCTTTTCTTCTAATGCTTTTGGTGATTTTCTATATATAAGTGAATCTATAACTTCTTATATCTATGCTTATCTGAGGGATATTAACTAAAGCCTACTCTAAATATTGTAACAGACTGATTGATTAATTCAAGACCAGCATCTAATTAGTATGAAAGGTTCTTATCTATGGAAGCCACTGCAGCTACACATTCCATCCCAGCCAAGAGGCTTGATTATCCAGTTCTGCTATTGTTTCACTTGTGGAGACTACATTAAAAAAAAATTCCCAAGCTCTCTAATTACTGTCAGCCATGTTCTGCAGAGCTAGAGGGGCAGCTGTCAGCTATTTTGTGCCATTCAGTCATGGGCACCCTTTACACAAGCAATTGGTTTGCCATTATTATGAGTTTTCAGAAACCCCATTTGTGCACAGGGTCCTTGCTGAAAGGACTCATGTACTAATCCGCCACAGAAACTTTATTCAGAAGCATCAACTACCAGAAATGACATGCAAGTGGGTATGAATTATGTGGTGAAGAGTTAAAGCTAAAGGATTAGTTCTTCTGGTGTCATCACAAATATTGAGCAACCTGCTAAGCATTTCCATCTTTTTTGTTTGTGGTTCAGGATTCCAACATTTAATTTCTTCATCTTTTCTTTGGTTTTGTGATGAGTATGGATATTTTTTCCTAACTTTAAGCAAGTAACTTCAAATTCACAGTGCTATAGCTTTGTAACAAACATAACAATAACACACATGAATAGACAAAAACTTTACATCGTTTAATGTTCATTTTTGGGGGATGTCTAGGACAGGTATTGATGTTTACCTTCAGGAAGTGATGATAAACCTTTTTCTTAAACTATTCTGTGAGGTTCTTGAGCAGTGCAGTACATCTGGATGACTTACTAAACCATTTTGAAGTGCATTTTAAAGTAAGCCACACTATTGTCAGACTGAAGTCACATATGGCCAGACCTTCACTAAAGGACATTAGTGAATCAGTGGAGTTCTTAGAAATTCATTGTCATTTTTATTGATGCCAGCTCATTATATCTAATATATTTTCAATAAATTCAAATTCTCAAATGGAATTTGAACTCATACTTACTGGATTACTGATCTACACACAGTATTCTTATGCTATAGTATCACACAAATGAATAAAAAACCATGAGGAAACAGCAATGTGGATTCTGGAGGCAAACAAGCAGCTAACAGAAAAGGCCACTAGCCATTTTATTGTGTGTAATTTCCTTTAAACCCAAAGTCACCTGGTGTGGATTAGGATAGCTATATTCTGGCCTAATTGGAAGGGTTTTCTGAAACAAACAATATGAGGTTTATTGCTTTACTGCAACTTTTTACCAATACATGACTATGACCTACATTACAACAGAGATTTTTTTTCAAAACTCATTTGTGGGACGTGGGCATCACTAGCTGGCTAGCATTTATTGTCCGTCCCTAGTTGCCCTTGTGATGGTGCTGTTGAGTTGAACCATTGCAGTCCACCTGCTTTGGTTGACCCACTATGCTATTAGGGAGGGAATTGTTGAGAGCACACTAGCTCCAGGTCTAATGCCTATAAGGTCCTTCTTTACTGCGGCCAAGATCCAATGATATAATCACATTGGATTTACTTACTGAACTCAAACAAATATTAATCCTTTCAGATGTTCTGCAGTGCCAAATGCAACTATTTGAACTTCCTCAGAGACAAAAAAAACTGCAGATGCTGGATTTCAAATTAGACAAACAGGAAGCTGGAAGAACACAGCAAACCAGGCAGCATCAGGAGGTGGAGAGGTCAACATTTTGGGTTGAGTGAGTCCTGATGAAGGGTCTCAACCTGAAACGTTGACTTCTCCCCCTCCTGATGCTGCGTGGCTTGCTGTGTCCTTCCAGCCTCCTGCTTGTCTACTTAATTTAAAATTTCAGTCCACATATGAGAAGCTCAAGTTAATGTGACATTAATGATAAGGAAGCAAGGAAGCAGAATGTCACATATGTCGCAAACGCCCACTCTGAAAGGACTATAGTGTGGGAGGGCTGAATGCAACCATTGTTGCAGAAAGCAGGAATCCTGCAAAGGAGCCAGGGACTAGGGTTCTCTATGTTTCCTTGCTGAGCCCAGTGGAGAAGTCCCACTAAACTATTTTGACCTTTAATTTTAGGCTATTACTAATGGCAAACCTTACAGTATGTTCAAACTGACTTGAAGAACAGTTTAATTAGGGTGAGAGTCAATGTAACAGACCCAGACTTCACATTTAAGGTCATCGATCTGGGGGTTAGGGCTTGAAAAACTGCTTCACACGGACTTGCCAGATTGGCGACTGGCACAATCTTGTCGTAGAAGTGAAATGATTATGTTGACATGATTTTATGAGCCTTCCACTACTCACAGCATTATCTGTTATTGTCAGAAAGGGAATGGGAGGATGATGTATAGCACTTAAGATCATGCACTGACTTCTTTAAAATTGGACTCAAGCTTGAACAAATGTTATTCTTTCAATTTTCTAAGTAACAAATTCATAATAGCACATGGATCATAAAAAACTCTGCCAATATGGTGAAAATTAGACAGGAGAATAAATCTAGGAATGAAATCCAAATTGACATAGCTAAATAACTGAACAGCATTGTAATGACTACAGGTCATTAGGGATTTCTCTCAAAGGCTTCCAGAGTAGTTGCATGTATGTAAAATGTCAATACGTCATCCAGAATGAACAGCCCTTTGTCTCAGGTAACAAGTCTCATTCAATCAACAAAAGTAGCTTTCAAATTGCAAGAAACTTTTAGTGAAGGATGGGGTACATGAAGCAGCTCGCTTTGAAGATTGCTTTATTTGATGACTTTCTGAGAAGCTGTTGTATCCAATGAGAATCAGGGTTTGCTAACAGGGATGGGAATCAAATCTGAAGTGTTAATTTGAAGATGTACAAGCTGTGACAGCTTGGCCTTCAATGGAAGCTTTTGAAAGTTTACTTTGGATTTTTTTTAAAGATACTGTGCATTGTACTTGCGTTGAGTCAAAGATTTTATACTTCATTTCAATAAGAGTCTGTAACTGTGTGTGCACTTGCTTAAACCATATTTTTAGAGCATTTTGTCTAATTTAATTTGCCAATCCTCATTTAGGAAGGATTCTATGTGTTTTGTTGTCCCAGCTTGAAAGTTAATGAGGTTTCTCTGTTCCCAGCCATGGAATGAAACTAAATTTTAGATTTGAAAGATTTGCATTGAATCCCAAACAGTAATTCTGTGGACTAGTGTCAGGGTCAGACTTGATCTTGCTTGTAATAGTGCAACAGATAAATTGTACTGCAGTGGACAGTCCTGATAATTTATTCAAGCATGGAACAAAATTGCTCCAGTTTTATTTCTCTGCAGCTATTCTTGAAACAAGTTTGGTGTGAAGAGGTTGGAACATTTTAATCAGGTGTAATCACTGCTGAAGTTAATAAAAAAAAAACAATTTGAATGCTTCAGTCCAATTGCACTGATCAGATCTTTGAGATTGCAGCAGAGATAGAGTACCCTTATTCATTATCCTGTAGAGGGGGGTGAATAAAAATAACTACCTTTTGCATTGTACAAACATTGACAGAATTACACAGATTTGGGAAGGACCTAGGTTTATTACAGCTCAGTCCTTATATTGCGTCCCCACTTTAGAATGTCCTTGTCAGTGTCCTATTCTATGAAAAATTTATTTTCATATTCCCACAAAACTTGCATTTTTGCACAGTCTCATAGTGATCCGCAGTAAATATAAGTATTAATGCTGATGTTGAATATTGATTACCGAATTTATCAACCTTGGATCAGCCTGCATATAGCTTGTCTACGTGATCCACCTGCTGAGATTTGCAGGATATTGAGACACAGGGAGAATCCATGTGCTGGCTTTTACCAAGTTTCATGAAGCATTTCTCTCTGTGAGGCCTAATGGGAATTCTCATTCTATCAAAACTTACCTCATGAGCTATGTACCACACCCTCTGACTCTCCACTCATTGTACCCTCTCTTGTTACTGGTGGAAATGCTCACCATTGCCAGGTTTCCAGTGCCAGTGCCACACTTCAAGCTCAGCCATTCACCTAGCCATGTTCTGTTTGTTCAGAATTGCTCCTTACTGTGTGTGCATAAGAGGAAAGGAACCAAAAGAAATGCTTCTCAGGTTACATCGGCTCCATGTCTGACACTTCATTGTAAATAAAAATACATATTTGTACATTTATTGCCGCTTAAGAAACAAGCTATATAGCTTACCCATTCTTAATCTCTTACCATCTTGGAAACGTGTCTCAGGGGGCACTGCTCTTTCCCCAATGTCCAGTGTAGCCCAGCATCTTCTCATTGTTCAATATGTGACAGTATATGTTGGAAAACCTTCATATGGTTCCAAACATTCACTTCTCGAAGGAACAGCAACAGTAAATAATAAACAAACTAACAGAAGGTGGGTTTGCCTTTGGGAACAGACAGGGACGAGTTGGCTTTCGAGCAGCATCAAATTTACAGTCAGTGAGTGATCTCGAAATCCAGCTCACATTTAGTGTAATGGAGCAGTAATTAAGTCCCATTTGGCTTGTGAAACAGTGCTTTAACATGCAGAAGGTGATGTTACTCCTGCTCAATGTCCTCATCTTCCTTCTCAGGAGCCTGCTACCAGTCAGCCACTTCTTCAGAGTTCATCACATACCCTTGTTGCCTGCTGTAGTTGTGTAGAGCACAGCATACTCTGTTGGGAGACACGTCTCCACCTCCTCCTCCATCCCATCCCACCCCGCTGCCAACTCCCTGATCGATCTATGCACTGGCTGTTCTATGATGGCCCTGCTAGAAGAACAGACATTGTATTTATGCTCAGACCCTGATATCAATTTGCATAACAGAGTCATCAGCCATGGTTGCAGAGGGTAGCCCTGTCTTCTGATAAATTTTTTAAGGCATTTGACTTTGAAATGAATAAAAGAGTGCTCAAGCATATAGGCATCATCACAGCTTGACTGGCACCCGATACAGATTTCTAAGATGTTATTACCGAATGTCATCAATGACTTTTACCAAGATGGAATGGAACCTTTTTCTGTTGTTGAAATCTCCTGTGCTAAGCTGTGATATGTTCGATGCAATGTCTGTAAAATTGCCCTGTACCCACCTGTGCTGGCATAATCTAAAGACCAGGCTGTATTACTGACCTCATCTTGAGTGGTATCATTTGTCACAAAATACATCAGTAACATCCTTGATACATTATGGGTTTGACATTCAGAGATTCCAGTCTGGTTCCTAGTGATTACTTGGATACAGCATGTTGCATAAAGATTTAGCACAGCTATCACTGGATAGTCATTGGGATAGGATGGCACCTCACCACTTTACTCCAGCAGATGATGCAAGTTCTGTTACAGTGTCCCAGGAAAACCTCAGTATATGGCCGCAATATAGAACCTTGTTCAATCATAGGAAATGGCAGCGAGGACAATAGCATCTGAGCCTCCTGTACCTCCTCGACATTCTGACCTTTAGCTATAACCTCTTGATGGGGAGGCTGTTTGGCAGCCACTAGGGGTTGGTGTTGATCTTGGAATTGGAGACATGTTCTTTCTTCCTCAATTTTGCTGCAGCTTTATTGCACTATGGCTACATTGACAATGACACTTCATGCCGCTGCTGGATTACTTGGTCACTGTTCCAATGAACTTCAGTGGTGGATATCAGAAACAGAACGGGTCCTCAGTAATGTGAACAGTCAACATTATGCACAGATGTCAGTATACCTTAGTCTTCCATACAGTGGAACATGGAGAACTCCAATGATGAAGTATACATCAACATCTGATCTTTGATAGAGTGATCTCATGAATGCAGCAACAGCCAGGTTTTATGAATACAGTAGGAGACTTTCAGTGAGCGAGGATCCCTGAAATACTGTCCCCCTACCTCCACATCATCCATGAAAGGCAGCATTGCATATAAACACATGTTGGCAAATTCTTACTGTATAAGATGAGAGGAAATCAGCTCCCTGTTCTTGTGCAGCCTATGACACCTTAGATGTTATTTGTGAATTGTGGTCCACAGGTGACTCCTTAAGGTCACACACAATTTCTTCTGTATGATAAGACTGACTAATCTGTACTGACCAATAACATGATCAAGATTGCTGGTGGCCAGGATTTGTATTTGACACAGGTGGTCATTGCATGCTTCACAGAGTGAGTTGTAGGCTCACATTAATTTAGGCAAAGCTCTAACTTTAAAGTTCCTTTTCTCGTCCAACTCTGTGTCAATCCTGTCAGCTGTGAACTTCCATACATTTCAACCAACTGTTTAGTTGTAGTCTTCATCTCTCAACGTTACTGCTGAGCCTTGCACCTACAGCTTAGTCAGGACAGCCATTGTGATGCACAGTTCCACCATTTAAGAATGCTGGTCATTGTTGGAGACATCCTCTCCTGCAATAACCCATGAGATTATACAACTTTTAGATTTGACTGAAGATTACTCCTGTTTGATTTTAAGACATGGCAATTTAATTGAAACAATGTGTTTGCTACACACACTGCTAGCTCATGGTGTAAGTGGAACATTGGTGTAGCACAGTGCTATTCAGCGATATGTCTGCTGCTTTGACCAATCATTTCTGGCAAACATGGCAGCTAAAATGTAAGGAAAGATAGACGTACTATGAGCCTGTACTATCTGAATAAGGCAACAAAAGCAAAAAGGAAAAGTGAGGCACAGATGCTCTGAACACCATGCAAAGTGAGTGAGTGCTAGAACAGCAAGGAGCTGAAAGTTATACCCTGGTCCAATGCCTGAGGTGGATGCTTGTCCCTGTGTGAAATGGCGTAGCAGCAGCATTACAATGAAAGGTGCTGGTGCATTCCAAAGTGCAGCTTTAAAGTAGTGAACTGTATTGAAGCCGAGTCAGAGATGTGCCATGGTGATGCACCAACCTCTGTGTACAGGATTACAGCTGATTACTACTTTTGAGTGTGTCCAAGGATGTTGACTAATGATGGAGCCCAGAGGAACGAGTAGCATGCTGGAGCTGCCAGGCAACTGCTTTCAACATTGTGTCAGGAATGGTCGCCATCTAGTTTCTCTCTGCTGTGTGGGAAAGTAGCAAGTTGCATATAATTGAGTTGAGAATTGGTAATTTTAAGATGTAAATACATGCTGCTTATTACCAAGTTTCTCATCTCACCGTTAAAACCTTGAGTTGAAAATCATACTTTGTGTGTGGATGTTGAGAAGTACATTTTTTCAAATGCCTTGCCAGTGCCTAAGTCATTGAGAGCTGGGAGGGTTCAGCCCAAGGTAACCTGAACAACAATGCGACATTAACTTGTGCAAGATTAACAAAGTACAAGTTTAAAAAAGTGTACTACCTTTTCTTTGATATTTGTGTATTGTAAGTCCCACTTTTTAAAGAAAAAAACGAGTCAATTAGCTTCCTTGAATTGAACTAATTATTTAAATTTAATATTTGTCTTAGAAAATGGTGTCTGCATTGAATTCCAGTCACCCAGTTACTAACTAGAAGCCAGAAAATGTTGGAAGAAGAATAATGCTGTTTCCGTAGATTAGATCAATTAGCCAAGAATAACTATTCAAATTGTCAGCTTCTGAATATTCAAATTGACTAATTTGAATATGCATGTTCTTTCCTTCAATTAAAAGGAACCAGCTTAATTTCAAACATTAGGTTATTCAATATTATCAGACTAAACGGAGATGGTCTGTGCATCAGAATATATAATTTATTTTTTTTTTAAAATTCCATGACTCTGTTTAGATGCATCATGCAGGAATAAGACCAACTAATTGGAAATTTATTGAGCTGATAATTCTGTTTGCTTTCAAATGGACTCAGTGGTGCTGCCTGATTTTCCATTCAGCCGCAGGCTGTTTACTTGTGGTTACTGAAGTCTGAAGAGACTTGCCCTCATTTTAATCCTCGCCCATGGTATTCTCGCTGAAACTCTTTATATTTGGACCACAGCGAGTGAAGTCTGTTTCGAGGGAAATGTTTCACTGGAAAAATCATAACCTGTTATCTATTGGATTCACTCCAGAATTTAACAACAGCAGTAGTAATTGATTATTATATAAATTTGTTCCATTCCTGATGCATCTGATTTATAGATTTGTTTTAAAAAAAACGAATGATTCTCCTGGTAACACTTTTTTTCGAAATTGGTGCCCATTTTGTGCTTTGAAAAGGTGGTGCATGTTATCAAATTGCAGAACCTTGTTTTAAGACTATTTGTACAAAATAGATAGAGTTGCAGAAAATTACCATTCAAAATAATCTGCTGTGATGTCCTGAACTGACCTAAGAATTTGTTTGCTTGAGGCCCAGTGACAAGTTTTGAAGAAAATAGGAAAGAAAATACGCTTTAAATATTTAATCAGTGGTGCAAATGAAAGCTATTGTGTATGAGCTCATGGCACAAATGTTTACATGGTGTAGTAGGGTTGACCTTGTTAATAAGCCAGACATTGCAGATTTGAATCGGATGATTCTTTGATATGCAACTTTGACAGATTTATAAGTGTTTAACTTATAGCTACATGTCTTGGTGGCTGGATGGACAGTCATGCATTTTCTCTTTGGTACAGAGTGAACCTTGAACTGCCAACCTTGTGCTGTTAGAAGCAGACATCTTCTTACTGAATACTGTAGTGCCATTAATGACAATTTGCAAATCTTAACCACTACGTTCAGCTATACTGATAGAAAGGTCAGGTAATTGGAAAATATATGGAGAAAATTCGAAATCATTCTAGGACATTCTCAGTTTGGTGGCCCATCTTTTTCAATGTTCCTTCCCTGACAGAAAATTGGTACCTTTCACACACACTGCTGCAGGCTAGGTGTGCATACAGAATTCAAAGGTTGCATAGTGTAGATATTAGCTCATTCAATTTGTTCCAACTGCATACTAAAGAAGGAAATTTGTTTACATGCTACCTTTCATTACTGGTGCACAGTGCTGCAGGGATACAGCAGTATATATTGATAATATATAACTTGTTATGTCATACGACAAAAATCTTATTGAGAAATAAGCTCTCAAGAATATTATATAAGGACATTGCAATGTGCACAGACAGTGTTTTTAATAATATCTGAGCCCCAGATTTGATAAAGGAGAGCTGGAAACCAATCTGGTGCAAGCAAGTGAACATTTATTAACTATTGACATTATTTACAGAGACATGTTTCTTTAGGATTTGTTATGACAATAGCAAAAATTGACTAACCCTATCAAATATTCAACTTTAAGCTTTTAACTTTAATATCTGAGACAGTTATGGATTAAACCTGGTTTTCAAAAAGAACACTGCTAACCTGAAAAGTCTAATGTGATCAACCACTAAGCCAAGGTAACCCATATGGAATATACAAAAACTGGCTGCTTCAGAATTAATGTTTTAATCAAAAAGCACTTAAACTTGAAAAAAAAGTCAAGAAATTTGTACCTCTTGTTTTCCTTGAACTTTCATCATAATTTTATGTATTGAATTTCATACATTGCCTGCAGAGTGTTCAGTTTTGAAAAGGCAATGGAGCTAGACTGGGAATAAAGGAATAAATTAGATGTTATTCGTTTTCTGTTAGCAACAAAGAGAGATAAAGCACATGGACTGAATACAGCAAGGATACAAAAAGCCCTCTTTCTCTCTTTCTCTCCTTCTCTCTCTCTCTCACATCCCACTCAATTTCAAGCTTCGTCATTAGCAGATGAAAACCAACTTGGTAAAAAGCAATGATGTACTGAAATCCCCAGGACATCAGCAGC
Source organism: Chiloscyllium plagiosum (assembly GCF_004010195.1). Classification (NCBI taxonomy): domain Eukaryota; kingdom Metazoa; phylum Chordata; class Chondrichthyes; order Orectolobiformes; family Hemiscylliidae; genus Chiloscyllium; species Chiloscyllium plagiosum. The sequence goes on from NC_057735.1 coordinate 20,495,492, forward strand.
TTCACCATTCTAGACTAAACAGGGCAGAAGCCAAATAACAGGGACTCAGTTTTCATTCTTGTAAAATAGTTTCTGAAGAAAAAAGCAAACTGTAATTGCATTTAACTTCCTGTTTGACTTGCAGACAACAATTCAGATAATCTTTAGGTTATATGAGGTGCTATCGCAATGCTAGTTTTGTATAGACATCACATTTTCTGGATCACAGGCAGCCAGTTGCATTTAGGGGAGTTCAATTTTGAAAGGAGCGTTTCAGATAATTATTCAGTCCTTTATTTCAGAGGTGAGGGGAGCTGGTTGGTAGATTAGTGTGGGGAACTGGATACTTTTTTGTTCTCATCTTTACCGGTGCAGGCTCACCAAATAAAGAGTTAAATTAATATTTGATATTTGATGTTGAAGCGCTCTTATGGTGTTTGAAACTCTTCCGTGTGTCATCAAATTTCTAAGCCTTGATATTGACCTGGAGGTGTTAGTGGATAGGGTGGTGAAGAGGAGGACAGATCTTTTACCCAGCTAGTTGCACAGGAGACATGAGCACCAGACCAAGCCAGTCATGACACACATTTCAGCCTGGGTCAATGCCATGTTCTGCATAAAATGGGACATTGAGTTGCGCAGGAAGTAGGTCAATCATCTTTTACACCCGTTCCAGGTAAGCTACCCATACTGATAGGACCATCGCTTACTCTAACTCTACAGCTGCATACCTCTCTCACTAAGACTGAGGGACTGATGTTCTCACTATTGTGTGCATCATGTCCACTCAATGGTTCTGATCCACCTCACCCTCTGTACATTCGTACGCATAAAGTGGGGAAACCACACCACCTTTCCTGCTTATGTACTACCACTGAACAGTCTTCCATTCATTTCCAACATGCTCAATCTCTTTCTTTGTCTCATTGCAGGAAAATTTGATACACCCCAGAACTGAAATTTCCACAGCACCACAACCTGTAATCCCCAAATTATTTGCAGTTGGCTCTTGGGACTGATCATGTTTAAAGTTCTTGTAAGAAGAGAGAAAAAATAGTGTAACATATAAATAAGATGATTTTGGGCTGTAACAAATTGCAATCATACAATCCCTATAGTGTGGAGCAGGCCTTTCATCCCAAAACTCCACACCAACCCTCCGATGACTAATCCACCCAGACCCAATCCCTGATACTCTACATTTATCCCTGACTAATGCATCTGATCTACAGATTATTAGACTCTATAGGCAAATTAGCATGGCCAATTCACCTACCCTGCACATCTTTGGACTGTGGGAGGAAACACAGGCAGACATAGGGAGAATGTGCAAACTCCACACAGACAGTCACCCGAGGCTGGAATCAAACCCGGGTCCCTGGTGCTGTGAGGCAGCAGTGCTCTCTGGATAGTCACTTTATCTCCAATAAAAGCAAAAGATGTTTTGGGTAATTGTTGTCACCGTGTCTCTCTTCTTCCAGAGTGCAAACTTTCTTGGCAGAAGACATTTATTTTTGGATTAAAAGTAGTGCAGCTTTTCTTATAATACTGTTTGTGCTCTATAACATTTAATAAATATCCTCAAAAATTCAAATCTAAAAATGTTAGTCTGTAAGAGAAAGATGCTGGATCATTCAGTAACCATAGCAACGTGGGGCAGGGAACTAAGAATTATCATGTGTTAATAAAGTAAATACAATGGAACACCTAGGATTGAATGACACAATTTACTGAAAACTGGTTAAACTCCTATGTAAACATAGATGGAATAGAGTTTGGAATATTAGAGTGAAGAAGGTAAATATTTAATTTGTTCTCAATCACCAAAACTGAACTCACTACACAAAATGCAGGGTCAAATTTTCTGAGGAATGACAATCTCATGCAGATTGCAACTCTGGCCGTTCTGTTTTAGGAAAGAAGGAAGCTCCAAATTTCCACTCAGGTCTCCCTCAGAAATGTGGAGCCATACCCCCATTCTGACAGTTCTTTTGCAACAGAAGAGATAATTGCTTCGTGGTATTATCATTGCACTGTTAATCTAAAGACCCATATAATGCTCTAAGGACCAGGTTCCAATCCTACTAGAGCAAGTGGTGAAATTTGAATTCAATAAAAATCTGAACTTGGGATTCTAAAAATGATTATTGGGAAAATCCCATCTGGTTCATTATTGCCCTTCAGGGAAGGAAACTGCCACCTTTACTTGGTCTGGCCAACATGTGACTCCAGACCCACAGCAATGTCTGGCAATTAGGGATGGACAATTAATGCTGACTTAGTGAGCCTCATCCTGTGAATGAATGAATCAAAAAAGTGGAATGATCAGAAGAAAATGAACCACGCCCTCTTTGTAAAGGTTTTGATAGCTGCTGTCACAGGGTAAGTACAGAAGAAAAGTGTGATATTAGGGTGCTAGGAGGATAAGGTGCCTGTCTGTCTTCAATACTGAATTCTCCAACACTGCATCCGTGAGCATGAAAGACCTTTCTTATCCCTGATGTTCCATTTCCCATTTAAAATTGCAGCAATACTATTCAGCAGCAGACTCTGGCAATTCATTGCAGTTTACCATTAAGAGATCGAGACTGTCTTTAAGAAGTTATAGGTTTATTTGGAAGCACTAGCCTTTGAGGTACTGCCTCTTCATCAGCTGGTTGTGGAAAAGAGCATACGTCACAGAAGGGTTACAGTGTCATGGAGCTGTAATGATATATTAAACAAATTTAGATTAAGTCTTTCATCTTTTAGAAAGGGATATACTAGTTTCAGTTCTTTCAGCTATTCCACAACCACCTGATGAAGAGTAGTGCCTTGAAAGCTAGTGCTTCCAAATAAACTTATTGTACTGTAACCTGGTGTTGTGTGATTTTTAACTTTGTCAGTCCAACACCGGTACCTTCAAATCATCACATCTAAGAAGAACTTTCTGGCTGAAACATGAGCTATCCATGCACAATGCTCTGCCCCTGTGCTATGTGCTCAGGCAGATGGCAGCATAAGTCCAGCTTGGCCCAACACTGCAATGTATAAAAGAGGAGGTAGGACCAGGTTTCATTGGCAAACCAGGATTGCATTGCCAATTCCATGCCCAAACATAAGCCATGACCATATTTTTCACTCTGCAAGCTAAATCTCAGATCTATGCATTTAACCAACTAAAAGAGAGATTTTAATCAATATACCCATATATTAACCTGATGCCTTTTATACTTGAAGTAGTTTCTTGCTTCAGAGCACAAAGTATGGTTTTTATTTCTTTTTGTTAATGATATCTTAATGGAAGATTGGAAAAGATGCCAAGCACTGAACACTGAGGCATGGCAGCAGGGAATTCAGAAAAGAGTGGTTTTTAAATAAACAATGTTCAAAATTTAAATTCCATTGACCGGATGAAACAAACTATTGTTTATCTAGAAATAGTTTCTATTTGTGCTTCATTGAATATTACTTTAACTTAGAATATGTGAAGAGGCGTTCTTTTCTGACACAGTTCAGGTCATGTTGAATTATATTGATCTCTTGCTAGACCAATAACTGTCTGGGAATTAGTTATTGCAGGATATTTTCTCCACGTATTTGCTGGCACTCTGAAGGTAAGTAATTTAGTTGTGTATACCTGAATCCTATTAATTGGGACAGATTGCTGAAATGAAAATGATCCATTTTAGATAAATAGGTAATCTGCTGCAGCCTGAAAGAATACACTGTTCTCGCAAAATGTATTCACTCTGTTGAAGACTTGGAAGACTCAGAATCACACAGGCACCACTTGGTCTCCAATACCTGTCTTTGACATTATTCATTTCTGAACCTTACCAGTGAGTGTCAACAGGCTGGTCAACACTCTCTTTCAGCAGGAGTTATTGGAATATGTCCAACACGGAAGTCTGAATTAACTTTCTTCTCTGCAACCCAGGCACATTGAGATCAATTGTAGCAATCTAGCCATGACCTCAGCTGAGATCAGTTTACTGAGGCCAAAGCAAAGATCAAGTCAAGGATTTTCTTTATCCTCGTGGTTCTTTTGTTCACTCTATGAAACTTCCTAAGCTCACAGGAGGCCTTAAAAAAAATTCCCTTTCAAATATTTTTGACCACACCTCAGTCAAAGAAACACAGGCCCTGATATTGTCATACACTCTGTTTCTTAAGTGTCAAGGCTATCTCTCCCCTTGTTCCAACCTCAGACTGCATTGGATTATATGAACCCTCTTTGATTTACTTGACTCAGAGCTGAGCTTGCAATTCTAAACCATCTCCCTTATGAAAGCTGTCTGTGTCCACCTCATTAATATGCTGCACTGTATCTCCATTCGTCCTCCAGCCTCTTTCCTTTGGCAAACCTCATTCAAGCTTCAATAACCTGACATCTTGACTAGTGCAAACTCTTCCTTGTGGCCTCCCAGTCTCACCAGCTCCATTAACTCTTTCTTACCAATCAAGCATGTCAAGAGCAGTATCTTGTTGAGGCATAGAGAGCTGGAGAGAGACCCATGCTGACTCTTCCAGAGGTTGCCCACTGAACCACCCGCTAATCAGGTCCTGGTGTGACCATTGATGTGATTGCCTGTGGATCAAAGACCCCGGGGGCAGCCATTCATCAGAGGCCAGCAGCTTTTGCACTCAGCAGAGCCACAGAGAATGCCAGGGCTGCTGCTGGAAGAGGACTCCAAATTTGCAGAATTGTGAGCATCCCAGGTCTAAGGGAAGTAATTTGTTGGGAGATGTTGTAGGGGTGGGGGCGGGGGGGTGGTTCTTAGGTTGGCTGAGAATCTTTGAACAAAGAATCACTGAGGTGACAAACTACCCGTTCAGATTGAGCTGTTGGGCACGTTGGCAGGTTGGTAGATCTGCCTGCAGCTGGCTTAATCCTTCAATGGACCTTATCTGGCCACCAAGGGCAGATGAATTGGCAGCAAGTTCACCATTGGTCTTTCTTCCCAGAACATAATTCTGATGGAGGTGAGGAAGCAAAAGGCTTTGGTACATTATCGTGTCACCTAAATATTGTGCTTATCCCAGCCACAAGCTCACCAGCTCTGGGAACAAGAGATTGCACTTTGCTTGTTCACTAACATTGTTTCCCATTCTAGCAATATCTCAAGCAGTATCCCACGATGCGCATCTCTCAGTTGCCTCAGTTCTCACTATTGCTGTCACTTTCTTCAGTCTGACAACTCGCTGAGGACCCCTGCCAATTTTTGCATTACGAGTTTCCCACATCTCTTTCACCCTACAACTGGAAAGCTTGCCCTTAGCCATTTGCCTCTAAACTCTGTAATGCCCTTAGAAACCCTTTCACTTCCCCACCTTTCTTTCCTCCATTTAAATTGCTTAATACCTATCACTTCCGCCAAGCTTTTAGCTATATATTGTCATCGTACTTTCAAATCTCTCAAGTTCTTCTGATTGTTGAGATGGAGTGGGAGAAAGTGAGGACTATAGATGCTGGAGATCAGAGTCAAAAAGTGTGGCACTGGAAAAACACAGCCAATCAGGCAGGGGCTGAGAGATAAATGGGACAGTGGTGATGATGGGGGGAGGGTACCTAGGAATGCTTTAGGCAGATGAAGGTGAGGTGTGAAGGTGATAGGTCAGAGTGGAGGGTGGACCGCATAGGTGGAATGGAAAATGGACAGTTAGGAGGTCAGTGCCAAGTTGGAGGGTTGGATCTGGAATAAGGTGGGAGGAGGGAATGGAGTGGTTCAGTATCTATATTTGTCTGACTCTGTAACTTTTCAAATGTGAAAGGTGATATATGAATGCACATTTTTATTGTCCTCCCTATGCTTGGTAATTGCTAATTTTCAATGTCCTATGGAAGGGGAAAAGTTATAAATCTGTAATCTTGGGACCATTTCCAGCTCACATTGCTCCAGAATTCCCTTGGCTTCTATGCATGGTGTGTCTTTGAATTGTTTTGAGAGCAAGCACAGAGTTCAGGAAATTGGTTGCAAATCATGGTCATGTATTGGGAAAGGAATATCTGTTGTTTTTACCTTAAGGTCCATTAGTTCTGTCTTGAACAGGACCGACAGCCGTTCCAAAAGAAATAGCTGATGGCTTTGCAGGTCGTACCCATGCAGAGCAAGAAGACAAGGTAATTGGGATGGGGGCTGGCTGGTTTAAAGCTGCCTCTTAACAAATCTCTCAAGAACTTCTAACTGTACTTGTCAAAGCAGAGGCTGCTATGAGAACATTGAATGGATCTGCAGCTGAAAGCATCTCACAGCAGCACAAAGCCACAGCAGCAGTTTTATTGCTGCCCCAATTTCCCAACTCCCCAGCACTATCCAGTCCACAAAATTTGAATATGACAGGCTCGTACTTCGGTGGCCTCCCCCAATCAGCATGAGGGCAAGGAGGTGGTGAGTTGGTCTTTGGGGTTATCCTATTCCAATTCCTCACATCTAATTACTTTTCAACATATCCTAAGGAATCGTGATTCAAATGGTATATTTCTTACTATTTTTCTGCACTGGGCCACAATTGCAAATTCACCACCCCAACAGATTCACTCTTTTTTCAACAATTCAAACAGGATATGGCATTTTTGGATAATTTTGTGGCAGTTTTGAAAGCTGCATTTAGATGAAGTAAAGCTATTGTCATCCCATTTTTCTCCATCTGTACTGGCTACAGACTGGACACATCCTTTTTTTCATATATGTTAAGTTGGTCATTCCAGATGTAATGAGCATGTATCTCATAAAGTCGTTCAGATGTACAGCACAGAAACAGACCTTTCGGTCCAACACGTCCATGCCGACCAGATATGCCAACCCAATCTAGTCTCCCTTGTCAGCACCTGGCCCATATCTGTCAAAACCCTTCCTATTCATATATCCATCCAGATGCCTTTTAAATATTGCAATCGTACTAGGCTCCACCACTTCCTCTGGCAGCACATTCCATACATGTACCACCCTCTGTGTGAAACAATTGTCCCTTAGGTCTCTTTTATATCTATCCCCTCTCACCCTAAACCTATGCCCTTTAGTTTGGACTCTCCCACCCAGGGAAAATACTTTGTCTGTTTATCATATCCATGCCCCTCATGATTTTATAAACCTCTATAAGGTCGCCCCTCCGCCTCCGCTCCAGGGAAAACAGCCCCAGCCTGTTCATCTCTCCCTATAACTCAATGGAATTCAATTATGGTTTGCCTATTATTTGAGTGCAAAATGAGCATCTAAGCCTCCTGAAAATTCCCCAGTAACCTTGGAGCTAAACCCCTTTCAAGCTAAATAGATCAACTCAATGGCATAACCTTTGTAATCAGTGATAGAAACCCCATTCCATCTATATCCAACAGTTAACAGGAATAATAATGAATTACTCTTGTGCAGGCCCTTAGTGTCAGTCATGTGCACACACTTTCTGATCTTCATGATCCTACAAAGTATCTCCTATGGTTAGAGTTTGACTGACAGAAGAAGTCTGCCTTGTACCATAGTCACAGATTGTCGTAGTGGGCAACATCAAGCAGCTACCAGTCATGATAGTTCAGTTATAGACTGCAGCATGTCATTCTGGGCCAGGGCAGATTGGGTCAGCTGATTGGACGGCTTTAGGTCTTGCAGTGCTTTCTTCATTCAGATGATGTGGATGGTGCTGGGTCGACCAGCACTAATTGCCTGCCCAGAGTTGCTATTGGCGAGGTAGTGTTGAGCTGCCCACTCTCACTGCTATAGTTCAATGTGGGCAGCCACACTCAGTGTAATTGGGAAGGGAGTCCCAGGATTTTGACCCAGTTTCAATCAAGGAACACCAATATAATTTCAAGTCAGGATGGTCTGTAGAATGGGGGGAAGCTTGCACATGGTAGTGTTCCTGGTAAATCTGGTGTGTTTGACCTTCTAGGTGGTAGAGGTCATGGGTTTGGAAAGTGTAGTTGAAGAAGCTTTGGTGAGTTGCTGCAGTGCATCTTGTAAATGGTACACACTGTTACCATTGTGCTAGGAGTTGAATGAGTGAATGTTGAAGGTGCTGGATAGGATGCCAATGAAGCGGCTGCTGTGTCCTGCATACTGTTGAGTATCTTGGGTGTTTTTGGACTTACACTCTTCAAAAGAATGGAATACATTTTGTCATACTCCTAACTTGTATTGTGTAGATGTTGGACAGGCTGAACAGAATTAGCACATAAGTTACTCAATGCAGAGTTCTCAGTTTTTGGCCTCAGCCACTGCATTTATACTGGCCGATCCAGTTTAATTTCTGTTCAATAGCAACCCACAGGATGATGTTAGTGGGGGATTAAATATGGTAGCTCCATTGAATATTAGGGAATCACAATTCAATAGTATTTTGTTCGAGGTGGTCATTGCCCAGCTCTTGAATGACATCAATGTTACTTCCCACTAATCATCCCGTGCCTGGATGTTGTCTACATTTTTGGTCAGCCTCCTTAATGCCATGCTTGGCGAAATGCTATCTTCATCTCAGGGACTGTCACTCTCTCCTCATCTCTGAAATTCAGCTCTTTTGTCCATGTTTACATCATGTGGAAGCGGTCAGGAACTTAGTGGCCCTGATGGAACCTGTGGTGGAACCATAGTGTCAGTGACTGTCAGTGAGCAGAATACTGCTCAACAAGTGGACTTTAATGGCAATGTTGAAAGACCTTTTCACCAGTTTGCTAATTATCGAGAGTAGACTTGCAAGGTGGTTATTAGCCAAGTTGGATTATCATCCTATGGTTTGTCAATAGCAAATACTTTGGCAATTTTCCACATTGCTCTTTAGATTCTGGAATTGTAGCTGTCCTGGAACAACTTGGCTAGGGGAATAGGTATTGTGGAGCATGATTTACCAGTATTATTATCAAGATGTAACTGATAGCCTTTGCAGCTTTCAGTACCTTCAGCCATAGGCATAAGAGCAAAATTAGGCCATTCAGCCCATTGAGTTTGCTCCCCCATTCAATTTAGTAGGTTTGGACTTTTGATCTTGATTCTGGTCTTGACATTGCATGGTCCATAAAGCCTCTCTCTGTTGCAGGATAATTCATCTCTTGGATTTCCTTCTAGAAATATGCCATTCCTGAGAACCAAAAGACCTAGTTGCAGGAGTAGCCCATGCACCACATGAGTTTGCTCTGCCATTTCGGGAAATCCCAGCTGATCCTGGCAATCTTCAACTCCGCTGAAAATGTGTTGCTGGAAAAGTGCAGCAGGTCAGGCAGCATCCAAGGAGCAGGAGAATCGACGTTTCAGGAAACTGGAGAAATCTGAGTTCATCCCTCGTGGTTGGAGGGTTCCTAGGCGGAAGACGGCTCTTCCTCGAACCGTCGTGTTGCTATGGTCTGGCGATGGAATCTTCAACTTCAATCTTCAACTCCACTTTCCTGACTTTTCCCCAAATCTGAAATGAGAGAATGAAAAAGACAGGGGTGAAATAGAAGTGGGAAGTGGAACAAGAGATGCTTGTGTTGGAGCCATGAGTGATATCTCCTCCCTCATAGCCAGTGACTGTGGCTATGATTCAGCACATACTCGTGATATCTGGGACCTTTTTTGAAGAAGAAGAAAAGGGAATGTGCAGGTGAGTTCAGCCTCCTCCGGTGATATATCCTGCCCAGAATTATGCACAAGCCTCTGTAAGAAAGAAGGCAGTCCTGGGGGAAATACAAATGTATTAACCCTAACCTGTCGTTGGGCATATCTGGTATACTAGATATAAGCTGTAGGATATGGGGATGAGATTGTGGTGGGTGGTGAAGAGAAGATAGGACAATGAAGTGTGGAGCAATGGTTGAGAAGTTGGGAGGACAGTATTTTCATCATCAGTAGTGATACTGGATGTATGAGCACAGAGATAAACAGTAATATTCTTACCTTGACCAGTGAGGTGAGGCCATTGAACTTTATCTGACATTGCAGCCATGTCCTTAAGCACTAAGCTCTTGGTATTTACTTCCTCGGTCACCTCTTCCCACTAGCAGAGCCCTTTATACTCACTGACAGGAAGATGATGCTCTTGCTCTTATCTTCCGTTTGTACCTGGGGTTTCAACTGAAAATGTATTAAAGCTATTTCTCTCCTTCCAACATTTATTTGCAGCCATTTAAGAGGTACACTTTAAAAATGTGCTGCCCTGCACAACTCTAGCAGACACATGCAGAGTCTGCAACACCTATAGTGGAATAATTTTTGAATGTGATTGAATTGCACCGTCAATCTAGTTCCAGCTCCTGAAACTGACTTTTAAATCCACAAACTTGTTACTGAATTCAGTTAATGTTTCACCTGGAACAAAGCTGCCTTCGAATTAGTTGAGCTCTTCCAAAGTTTCTGTATACCGTTTAGCATGAAATCTTGGATGGTCCTATTGCCTTAAATCCCTTGTGTGGTTGTTGGATGACAGCCTCTTAGTCAGCTCCCTTTAGCTTTGGTTGTGCTGTCAGTCTTGACATGATGCTATGTTAGTTAAAGCAGCTGTGGAAGTCCTCGATGGTGCTGAAGGTTGTTCTGGTATGACAAGTTTTGGGAAGGGAATATAAAAACCAACATTTCGATTTGTTCTAAAGCAAGCACAGGGAATTGTTTGTTTCTCTTTTGGAGGAAGCTTGATGGATGAATGCTAGCCTCTTCCAGTTTGTGCCAATTTATGCCTAATGTAAGCCAATTTATTCTTGTGTCTGCTTTAGGCCATTGTACTGCTTCCATATGTCACCATCAATCTGTTTTGTATGTGAGCTGGCATTAAATTGGTTCTGCAATACTTTTCCATATTTTGGAAGGCGTCTGTGAGTGGGCCACTCCCTTCGTGAAAAAAAAACCTACCAGTGTCTTCAAAGTTTCAGCAAGAACCAAATCCAGCTCCTGAAAGATTGTATTCCTCTAACCCTGAATCCAGAGCTTTTCATGCTGACTTGCATATCATTTGCTTATTTAAAACATGCATTTTTCATGCTATCAACTGTTCTTAACATGCACTGAAAAATTATCAGATCAAAAAAAAATCTATATGCTCTGTCAGACCGAAAGACACCAGCATACAAAACTATCCAACACATCCATCAATTAATTAAATTGGAATTCATCTCAATAATTGGATGTTTCGTATCTTCAGTCAGAGAATTGTATATCTTCAGGGTAATTTTCTGACTTTGTTCAGCTTATGGAGAGTCTGTCATTGGAAGCTCATAATGGAAAATCATGTGTTAACTTTGTTTCATAAATCTCTTATTTTTTGTGTGGCAAAATTACATCAGAATAGGACAATATTTTCAGTCTGATATGTAAAACACTTGACATTATCTGACTCCCTTTGGGAATAACAATGGCAAAAGGTACCTGCAGGCACAAGCCTCATCTGTGATACTGGAAAGCTCATTATAACTTGCTGATCATTTTCGTTGGAATATGTCTAGTATACTGAGTTTATTTTTCTTACCGTGACACCTACACACAAGAAATGTCACCAACTGTTTAGAAATTAAAGGGCTGACAATGAAAGCTGAAACAAAAGTATTTTTGATTTTGTTCAGATCTTGAAATGACTCACTCTGGTACACAGTACTGTTTTGAGCTTGATCTATTCCTGCAAGTTTCTGTTTACATTTCACAATAGGATTTAGATTCCATCAAATGACTCAACTGCTGAAGAAAAAGTCAAAGAAATTCTATTTTGGTTGCATTTCAATGTTGACATTTATTAAAGACATGAACTGTGTATCCATCTGACCTCCATATAACAAGAAAACAACTTATTTTCCTCTCTGACTTGAGCTGCCAAGTTTTATGAGTTGTATTAAGTTCCATGTGAAACAAGCTTAAAGTCATCCACAATTGTTTTCAACATGCCGACAAAGAAAGACATCAGATGGAATCTGATGCCCATTGGCTCTCCTCCCTCACCTCCAGCCAAACCCATCTCTTTGTCATTTGGAGCCTTTAGTAGGTAAGTCATGGCCAGTAAACGGAGCAAATTTAAAAATCACACAACATCGGGTTATAGTCCAACAGGTTTATTTGGAAGCACGAGCTTTTGGAATGCTGCTCCTTCATCAGGCTCTCGCATCAACCACCTGATGAAGGAGCAGCGTGTTGAAAGCTAGTGCTTCCAAATAAACCTGGTGGACTATAACCTGGTGTTGTGTGATTTTTAACTTTGTACACCTCAATCCAACACAGACACCTCCAAATCAGTAAAAGGAGCAGCTGCCTGACCGGCTGTGCCTCTGCAGCTTCATGTTTTATTGACACTGATTTCCAGCATTTGCAGTCCTTACCATCTCCAGGAATATATCCCACCCAGCTTGTATTAACTCAACAATGTTTTGGGGAAGTCATCATAGGAAATGCTCGGTATACTTGCTTGTTTGGTCTCGGGCAGACGGGGGTGGGGTTGCTTATTCATTGGCAGGGGCCTGTCTCAAACTTTTGAGGTGCCTTTTGTTTAATATCACAGATTCTGAACTAGATAGGCCTCTAAGAGAAGGGTCACTGGGCTCAAACTATGTTTTCTCTCTACAAATGGTGAGTTTCTCAAACATTTTCTGTTTTTGTTGGTTTCAGATTCCCACCATTTGCAATTATTCGTTTTTTTTTAAAGGCTGAAGGAATTAGTTACCTACTCTCAACCCAGAAAGTCATTCTAAAAGGCACTTCTGGGCAAATCTAATTAAAATAACCTTGATATTTTACTAAGCAAAGGACACGGGTTCGAATTTTTGCAGCAGCATTTGCAATGCTTGACTCTGAAACAACCTTAGCAGCTGCAGATTTTTTTAAAATCCACCTGTTTAGGCATGTTATGAGCAGGTGAAACTCACATCCCAGCCTTTTGGCCCAGCGGTATAAAAAGTTTGCCTTTGCACCAATAAACTGGTTAATAGAACATCAAACTCTTGCATATGATGTGATTTGTTTCATCGACTAAATTCTGGAATTTCAAGACATCTACGCTTGACAAGAGGAGATTAGCCTGCATGTGTAAAAATTCCAATTACACAGAGAAATCTTAAAGTCTGGCACATTGTTCCACAGTAGTATGTGAAGAAGATCTCATCAAGGAGCAATGCTAAAGCCACATTCAAACTTCTGTCCACAGCACACAAGCATACCAGTGAGTTCCAAAAGGTAACTGCAACACTAGAGCTTGTAGGCCCCAATTTAGACATCACTTATGGTGAACATAATGCACCACATGGACATCATCAGAAGAACTAAAGCCTTTATCTCCATCTACCCCAAAAGGAATGAATAACATGTGCTGTATATCAAGAATGGCATTAGTACATGTGCAAATATCATCCTTTAACACAAAATGTATCCAGATAACTAGCACAGAATGGTGTAGTCCGCCAAAATAAAAGTTAACAATAGATCTCACATCTGATCCAGTAGCATTATCCATCCTAAATATTAGCACAGCCCCTCAGGATGTATATTTTATTTAAATTGAAACAGCTTCCTTCTATCGTCAGTCTATCAGCATTCGGGGATCTATATATTATTATAATCCAGAAAGTGACAAATGCATCAGTTGGCAACACCAAAAATGACAGTCCGCAGCAGCAGGTTCATACATTTTGATCACAGTCAAGATGAGCAGAGGCAGCAAAATACTTCAGATGATGACTAGCTGCAGAAGCTCAAAATGATCATCATCTATGTGAGGCTTGAACACATCCAACAGGACCCAAGCTAATACAGTTATTATTATCATTTAGAGCTGAACTAAGACTCTCACACAATGTAATCTTCAAAAGGTAAACAAGAAGTAATTCTGTAAGCTGTAATTGAGACACACTAGACCATATACATTAATGCTGCATGGGCAGAGAAACAGATTAACATGAATCCATGTATTGGTCTGGCATTAATAAGGACATCAATTGACCTCTCAAGTTGTGTGAAACATGGCAACTCCATCAACCTTAACAATCGTAGGAACCTTTCCTTCCACTCCAGATTCTTTCTGAGACATAGTGCAGGAGTGCAAAGAATATTTTCCATTTTTAAGGACACAACTTCATTCACCAAATTCCCTTTTCTCCAACAATTCAAAAATAAACTCATGCTAATGTTGTTAACACGCTCATTGTCATGTTCAGAATATTCATGACCTCAGCCAGTTTTGTCTAATAATGATCCATAGTACACAAATGCATCTTTCCAAGACAAGTACAGGAATGAGATGTTCAACATATTAGCTCCTCTCCTCAATTGAATGGTCTCACAATATGCACTTTTTGTACCATAAAATCCACAATCATTGAATATAAAATGTCTGGCTACGATTTTCTGATGGCAAAGTTACATCTAAATGCTATTTCTAGATACGAGATGGCAACCAAAATTTTTTTAGGAACTGCTTTTAACAAAACTACTTTATGCTTTTCGGAACAAAATGGGGTTAACTTTTGTCTTTAAAGGGCCACATGCCAGAAATACAAACACTCCATCATCAACAATGGCGTCCAGAGAATGAAAAGCCACACTGATATAATTAGATTCCCATTTTGAGTTTATCTTATAAAAGTACTGCACTCCATTAAATGTGGTCAACAATTGGCTAACACTGACACTGTCAGTAACATGCAAATGGTTTGTCACATTTGATTTTAGTTGAGAAATACATTTGCATTACATAGAGTAAGCATCTAATTGATAAAATCAGAATTAGAATTAGCTTTATTGTCATATTTACTCAAGTTACGGAAGAACAGGTGTACAATGAAAACTGTAGAATGTTGCCAACACACAGTGCCATCTTAGGTACAAAGTAGTTAAGTATCTAGTTACCAAGATAATATAAAGTGTCACGTTTTCTAAATAATTGATGTCTAATTTTCAGGAGGCTGAGATCGGAAACTAAGTGATGACAGTGTGCAGTGTAACCTACTGTATGGCAAATGATATCAGCTACATCAAATATCGATGTTTAACTGAGACTGAGGTATTGTCTTGAGCTCAAACATTGGATCCTCTGATGTTTGTACCAGTAACCAACTTGTTATTAAGAAGGCTGGTGTGCATAGAAATTGCTTGGGGCGAGAATAGAGCTGTTATGTGCGAGTTAATTTACTGGAAACTTTTCTGTCTTGGAACTTTAAATTGCTGTAACTTGCTGTTGAACAAATCATGTCCCTTACTTTTTTTGTCTTTCATCAAAATACTTTCAGCTACATTGATTTTCTTGCTTTTTTCATTGGTTTCATTTTTCTTTTACCTGCACCAATTCCATTGGGAAAGCGAAAGCCTTTGCATGTGAAATATCTAAATATCTGCATTATTGAAGTAAGGTTAAGATGAGGATCAGAAATACAGAAAGGGTATGTCCATTAGATAGCTGCACTCTTGCCAACTTCTGTGGGTGCACCATCAAGAATATTCTGAGCTGAAAATGTGTTGCTGGAAAAGCGCAGCAGGTCAGGCAGCATCCAAGGAACAGGAGAATCGACGTTTCGGGCATAAGCCCTTCTTCAGGAATGTTTCTGTTCCTTGGATGCTGCCTGACCTGCTGCGCTTTTCCAGCAACACATTTTCAGCTCTGATCTCCAGCATCTGCAGTCCTCACTTTCTCCATCAAGAGTATTCTGTCTGGTTGTATCACTACCTTGTATGGCAACTGTACCATTCAAGGTCAGAGATGGTTACAGAGAGTGGTGAACTTGGCCCAGACAATCACAAAGGTCAACTTCCCATCTGTAGAATCCATCTACCAGGCCCGCTATCAAGGAAAGGCCGCCAGCATTCTCAAAGATCCATCCCACCCTGGCAATGCTTTTCTACAACCTCTGCCATCAGGGAGAAGGTACAGAAGCCTGAACACACGCACAAGCCGGTTTCGTAACAGTTTCTACCCTACTGTTGTTAAAATTCTGAATGGACTCACAAACTCTTAACATTCGCCTGTACTTGTGATTTTGTTTTTGCCGCTGTTTACCTATTATTTACTTAACTATGCTACTTAACTCTGTGTTCTGCCTGTATTGCTTGCAAGACAAAGCTTTTCACTGTGCCTCGGTACACGTGATAATAAATTCAATTCAATTCAATTCAGAAGATTCCAGAGCTTATCCACACACATACACACACCTTTACATTCGCATGTGAAATATAAAGTGGTCCTGCCCTTGCTAAGTTATGCCTTGCTCATGAAGGGTTAAATAAATTATGCTACATGTTGTTTCTGGGGCTAGATCTCATCTCTAGCACAAGTTTGGCATTGTCAGTGCCTTTAAAAATTAATACTGACCTTAATTTATTTGCAGGGTCATCGCAGGAATCTGCCTCTGGGGACATTTCAACATTAGCTAATCAGCTATGCACTGATGCATCAAGCAAGCAACAGATGCATTGCTTGCTGGCACTGGCTAGGATATGTGCTTCATTATGAATGTGACAAATCACTGCATTTTTACGATGTGGCAGGATTCCCTGAAGCACAAGATCTGTTAGATGGCACCCACATGGCCAAATGTGCCCTTTTCCATAAGTAATCAACTGCTGAATTGTGAAGGTTTCCCCTTATTGACTTATGACTAGGTACATATCATGACTGATAATTCATAACTGATCATGTTTGCTTTTCTATGCAAGGTAAGAATAGAATTGTTTCAAGATAACTACCATTCTTTGCTGCAGAAAGACAAGGGTTGCATCTGAATTTGCAGGTGTGCTGGGTCGAGGATTAGGATTGAGACAGGGTGGGTGAAAGTTGTGGGGTTGCCACAAGAGCGGGAAATCTGGCAATGCAGCTGCAAATTTCTTTTTAACTCAAGCATCTCAACTTGATTTAATGTTCAAGTTTCCTATGCGATGAGTGTATGGGTTGGTATGGGGCATGTTATAGCCACTTGCATACTATGACACAAACATAGATTTTACATAGGCCCTCCAAACACCTAAGTGGAAGCTATTGAAGTTTCATGACGAGACAAAGCAGTGTAACAACTGCATCAAGATAAGAAAAGGTTACACACCGCATTAGCAATGTGTTCAGTTCAGACAAGTTGGACCGAAGGGTCTGTTTCCGTGCTATATAGTTTTATGACTCTATGTGCTGCTGGGAACTTGAAAGTTCTGCAAAGAGATCATGCTTTTTAGAGGTGGGAGGAAGAAGGCTACACCTAACAAATAAGGAGATGTTGGAGGTTGCTCAAATGTCCAGCAATATGCATATGGTGCCACATACCTTGAACCTAATCCTCTCAGCAAGACAGAACAGTGTCTTGGCATCCTGATCTAACATCATAACCTTTTCCTTTTCAGACAAATGCCACCACATCATCCCTCACATCAAATGCACTCATCCCTCTATGAATTTCCTAAAATACCCATCAGTTCATGAATCACTAAACACCCTCATCCTCATGTAATATTTTTTTCTTTCCCACATGTCACTGTCAACAAATACTTTCCCTCCAACTATTCAACACAAAGGACTTTGAACTGAATTCTTTCACCACTAAAAGATATGAATGTTACACGATCACGAATGTTATGCATTTATTGGCACATTATTCCTTGATTATGGCTTTAGGTCCCCTCAGTTGTTACTGTGTTCTATTCTTTCCTTCGTAATTGAGGTTGAGAGAACTCATTGACCCAAATTAACACAGAACACCCATGATTATGTTGCTGTAATTGAGTGATTAACATATCATAAATGGCAACATATCTCGCCCAAGGGGGCAGCTCAGTTGCAGGACAATGTAGTGAAATACAAATTTCCACATTGTTGGAAGGGCTTACTGAGATACAGTCAATTATACAGTCTTTAACTTTTCGACCTGCTCCCAAATGCACATGCTCCTGAAGATTAAAAGTCCAGCCCTCATCACCTGGCTGAATCTTTTGTGTTGAGGACCATTTTACCAAAAGCTGAAAGAAAGTAACCAAGTTATATGTAACATCCTTCCGAAAAGATGGCAGCAGCCCACTTGCGCTGTAGTATCAACACAGAATGGATGTTCAAATCCTTCTAAAGAGGCTTGAACTCACAAACTTATAGCTGAGAGATAAGAATGCTAGCACTGAATTGCAGCTACCATCATTTTAGGCACTTAGGTAATCAACTGAGCATCATTAAAATTAAGCATACTGCGCAACTTTTAGTTTCTTTTCCTAATCACCTCCTATAAGTTTATACCTACAAAGATCAATAAAGTGGAGTAGCAAGATATCAATTAAACTTTCCATTCCTGAGCGTTGGCTACTTTGACCACCTTTGACTAGTTACCCACTTTGGAATATTACTTGTATATCATTAGTCGGAACCATCATGCTGTACACAAAAATCAGGCCCACTTACGAGATTACTATCAAACTCCCATCTCCTTCTCTATTTTCCACACATAATTATATTTCAAATTTTAATGCCCTAATTTTCATCAAAGCAAACCACACATTGTTATGATGATGGATCGGAACTCAAAATAATCATAGATATTTTTTACTTTCGATTCCAAAATATGTTGTTTTTAAAAGGAAGATTGTAGCAGAAAAGAACCTACACTCATCTTAATTCAGTAAAAGTCTGGAAAAAAGTCATATGTGAAGCCAATGGAATGAATCCCATGTAAATTATCAGACAAACTTCAAACATGGAGAGACAACTATGAGGGATAGTGAGGCTGTTGACTATTTGTCCCTTATTGGAAGAAAGCTATCTCTTGCAAACAAGTCTGCTTATACTCCAGGGATCAACAAGGACAGGGGTTAAAGTTACAGTTTCAACTGTACTGGAGTGAACTAGTGGGGCTGAATGCTCTCATGTGTCCCAGCCTGGTTCAAGCAGTAGCACTTGTAAAGGTCACAGATGAAGAACTATTCCCTGGTTGCCCTGCAAAGCTGGTAAAAAATATTCTCTCACTCCAGATGCTGCAAACCGGTTAAAAAGGAAACTGTACAACAAAGGATTCTTTCTCACTGTAAATGCTGGAATGCAATCATTTTTGAAAGGAATCAAAACTATAGAATCTCAGCCAATCTGAAAACTGTAGGTTTGTGAAACCTAATGCCCAGCTACCTACATCAATGTTACTGGTAATTTCTACTGCAACGGACCCAAAGACCAACAATCTGCTCTTTACAACCAATCCATAGGCTAGTCTGTGTACCTATGATTGTAATCTCTATCTTATGGAAACACTGCTGTTGCTAAGCGGTGTACATGCATTTTGTGTTACTAATTCTTAAGTTTAGTAATTAATCAACTCTGTTTTTGTTAATTCAAGAAAACCTGGCTAAACCTGATTCATTTCAACAAATATGTTCATTTTGGATTGGGATAAAGGTTAACCTTATTGCAACCAACATAGTGGTGGGTAAATGAAGGAAGTGAGCCAGTTCCTGCTCCCTCACCTCAGAAGTTAACAATTTGGAATGTCTCATCTGAAACTAATAAATTGGAGAGCCTCATTTGGGGGCTGAATGCAACAACATATCCTATCCTTTCCATTGTTTCAGTGCAACTCCCTTCTTATTCTACATAAATCAGTGTGAATCTATTTGAGTGTGCCTAACACCTACTATTCTAGTCATTTTTGACTGGATTAAGCAATCATATTCTACTGCTATACCAGGATAATACAGAGGGAAAGAAATGGTGTAAGTTCCTTTATTCCATGCAAACCTATCTCCTCAAGTGCATTCTACCAATCTCTTCAATTTCCAACTCCAATGTAGAGAGCAAAGGTTTCAAGAAATACCTGATATTGAATGTGTACAACTGCCAATAACAACAGCTTCAGCTTTCTCATCACAGAGCTTTATTCTTAAAAGCAGGAACACATGATTAGCACGGACTGTTACCGCAGGAACACGCTGGTCCAATCCTGCTTCACTCCCAACACCTTCCTTCGAACCTCCCCATCCCATAGCTGCACAGCATCCTCTCATGCAACTCTAGAAGGTGTAACACCTGCCCATTTATTTCGTCCCTCCTCAGTATCTAAGGGCCCAGATACACCTTCCAGGTGAAACAGCATTTGCCTGCACTTCCCTCAATCAAGTCTACTGTTTTCACTGCTCACAATATGGTCTCCTCTACACTGGGGGAAAGAAGCATAGAATAGGTGACTGCTTCACAGAACACTTACATTCTGTCTGCAAAAAAAGACTGAGCTTGCATTTGCCTGGCCAACATCTCTGACTCAGGCTTGCTGCAGTGGTCCAATGAAGCTTAGGGCAAGCTGGAAGAATAGCACCTCATTTTCTGCCTCGGAACTCTCCAGCCTTCTTGACTAAATATCGAATTCAACAATTTTAGTGCCTGAGGCACCTTACCCCAACCCACACACACCACACCTTGTTATCACATTGTCTACTATTTCACACTACCCATTGTTGGCCACTAATTGTCTCCATTAGCAGCCATTCATTCTCCTAGCCTGACCAGTATCCATCCTTTGTCTGTCCAACTATTCTTCTCTCTCATTGGGCTCTATCTTTACCTATCATTTATTGCTTACTCTGTCCCACCCATTCTATATTCTGTGTAAAAAAACGTTTTCTATGCTACTGTCAGTTCTGAAGAAGGGCCACTAGCCCCAAATTACTAACTCTGATTTCACTCCCCAGGTGCTTCCAGACTTGCTGAGTTTTCTAGCAATTTCTGTTTTTGTTTGTGACACGAGTGGCCGTTTTTATGCCGCATATTCAATTGGGAAATTCTGACTAAAGTGAAATGACGGCACAGTGGCTCAGTGATCAGCACTGTTGCCTCACAGCACCAGAATCCCAGGTTCAATTCCAGCCTTGGGTGACTGTCTGTGTGGAGTTTACTCATTCTCCCCATGTCTGCATGGGTTACCTCCCACAGTCCAAACTGTGCAGGTCAGGTGAATTGGCCATGCTAAATTGCCCATAGTGTTAGGTGCATTAGTCAGAGGGAAATGGGTCTGGGTGGGTTACTCTTCAGAGGGTCGGTGTGGACTTGTTGGGCCAAAGAGCCTGTTTCCACACTGTAGGGAATCTAATCTAATCTTTAACATTAGAAGGAAATAGTTGAAAATCCAAGCCTGAAAACATGATTGTGACAATGTGGAATGCACTGCTCCAGATGGTCATAACAGCAGAACCAAATGAGGTGTGAAAATAGATATTGGTCACTACTATAATAAAGTCCATTAGTATTCCCATTTTTAATATGGCTAAACTGATTTACAATGGATGTCAGACCTGAGTAGGGTTGGGGGACATGTTGTTAGAACAGGATTTTAAAAGTAGACAGATGTGTGTCTATTTGTAAAAGTGGGTGCGTTCTGGAGGGACCCTGAGGTAGAAGCAAAATGATTGAAAACTGATTATAAGCAGAGGAATAGAAGGATGTGAAAATGAATGAGTACACAATATAATGCTGGGCAACAGGAATTTGTAACAATAGGAAGAAGAGAAACCATGGACAATTTGATGAAGAGTTTGGAATTAGTGAACTGAATTTTGGAAGTCAAAGGCTGCTGAGTGATAATTGGTGAGTAAGACATAAGTTTTGAATAGAATGTGGGCAAGTAATTTCTGAATGAGTTCGAGATGATGAAGGTTTTGGAAAAGACAAAAGCCCAGAGAAAGATTTTGCTAACAGCAGCTGAAGTGAAGGCAAAGATTAAATTAGATTCCCTACAGTATGAAAACAAATCCTTCGGCCTAATAAGTCCACACTGACCCTCCAAAGAGTAACCCACCCAGACCCATTCCCTATATTTACCTCATGCTATGGGCAATTTAGCATGGCCAATTCACCTGACCTGCACATCTTTGGATTGTGGGAGGAAACTGGAGCACCTGGAGGAAACTCACGCAGACACAGAGAGAATGTGCAAACTCCACACAGACAGTCATCTGAGGGGGGGATTAAACCTGGGTCCCTGGCACTGTGAGGCAGCACTGAAGGGCTCATGCCCGAAAAGTCGATTCTCCTGCTCCTTGGATGCTGCCTGACCTGCTGCGCTTTTCCAGCAACACACTTTCAGCTAGCCACTGTGCCACCCAAGATAAAAGATATTGCTGAAGAGGAATCAATCTATAAGATAGGCTGAATGTGGAATTGGAAGCTTACTTAGAACTGAGTAAGGCTGTGACCAAACAGAAATGTTGAACAAAATGCTGGTGAAATTGAATAGTTTCAGTCTTGCTAATGTTGCTGAGGAATTTTTTTTTTAAATTAAATTATTTACAGTGTGGAAACAGGCCCTTTGGCCCAAAAAGTCCACACCAACCAATTTGGCGTGGCCAATTCACCTGACCTGCACATTTTTGGACTGTGGGAGCAAACCAGAGCACCCGAAGGAAACCCACGCAGACACGGGGAGAATGTGCAAACTCCACTCATTCACCTGTGGTGGGAATTGAACCCAGGTCTCTGGTGCTGTGAGACAGCAGTGCTAACCACTGTGCCACCCACTAATTCTGGCTCATTTACTTGGAAAGTAAATGTATTAATGGATATAGAGAAAGATTGGGTAAGTGGTAGAGAGAAGATAAGAAGAAAATTGGTTGAGCAGGTTTAATGGGAATAATTGCAAATTCCTTTCCTTGATTCTTCTTGTCATCTTTGGATTTGCATTAAATAAAATGCTTGTCATGCATCTATGGTGTCGAGTAATT
Organism: Chiloscyllium plagiosum; assembly: GCF_004010195.1. Taxonomy (NCBI): domain Eukaryota; kingdom Metazoa; phylum Chordata; class Chondrichthyes; order Orectolobiformes; family Hemiscylliidae; genus Chiloscyllium; species Chiloscyllium plagiosum. The sequence goes on from NC_057735.1 coordinate 20,518,039, forward strand.
ATACTTCCCATTTGTTCATTATTATCTGTTGTTTTGTGGGGTAACTTAGCCAATAGAAGTCATTTTTGTTCAAATCCAAGCATGAATTTTCCAACTACTGCAACTTCAGAGTGCAGTGGAAGAACCACAATGTGCTTCAGGCAGTATGCTAAAATATCTGATCAAAGGGCAAGTCATTTGAAGTTGTCAAAGAACAGCATACAAATTTTAACATGATCATAAATGTGATGAGAATTACAATTAAATGTCATTTATACGCATGGGGCAATCTGGGTGACAGATCTTTCAAATTTCCAAAACATAATATTTCATTCAGTAATTTTTCTTTAAAAAGTAATCCTAAACTAACATTAAAATACATGTTCATTTAGTTGCTGAACACATCACATTAACTTTTTCGGTAAGTCATCTCAGCTTCCAGATTTGGCATTGTTAAAAGTTGGCTCGAGGCTGAAGTTTATACAAAAAGCTTGCTATTCAATGAATGTCACATGGAATGAACAAAAAAGCATATCTACGGCAGTAGCTTTGGTCTTTGTTTTAAAAAAAGCTTTTTTCTAGTGTTCATGCAGCGTGCTGTTTATGCGTGATGATGAAAAAGTCATCCAATCACACTTAAGCTGTAATAGTGGACCGTTAACTGTAAGGAATTAGCAAGTTACTTAATTCTCAATAATGAAGAGATCCAGGAATCTAACTGCAGATTTTACTGTTTCAGCAACTATGCCAATAACCCTAATGAACTGTGTCGAAGGGAAATGTGAAGTAGCAAAACCTGGCAAAGGCCTCCTTAACAAGGTGAACATGTAAATGAATGGACACATGCAACTGTGCAAGTAAACTTAGAACTCATCATTTGAACAATCAGACTGAATAAGATAAGTTGTAAAGATTTGACAACAGCCAAAATAATAATATTGTATGTATCAATGTAAATGTGTATTAACATTAAGAAAAGTCATTGTTGTTACAGAATCATAGAATCAGAGATATACAGCACAGAAACAGAACCTTCAGACCAACTTGTCCATGCCGACCACATATTCTAAATTAATCCAATCCCATTTGCCGGCATTTGGTCCATATCCTTCTAAACCCTTCCTATTTGTCGAATTACAGAACTCCTACAGTGTGGAAGCAGGCTATTCCTCCCATTTAATCCTCTGAAGAGCGAACCCCTCAATCCACCTTATCCCTGTATTTCCAATGACTAATCTACCTAGCTTGCACATCTCTGAACACTATGGGCAATTTAGCTTGGCTAATCCAGTTAACCTGTACACCTTTGGACCATAAGAAGAAACCCATGCAGACACAGGCGAATGTACAATCTCATACATACAGTCACCAGATGGTGGAATTGAACCCAGGGTGCTGGTGCTGTGAGACAGCAGGACTAACCACTGAGCCACCATGCCACGTCATATATCCATCTAGGTGTCTTTTAAATGTTGTAATTGTACCAGTGTTTACCACCTCCTCTGGCAGCTCATTCCATATGTGCACAACCTTTGGTGTGAAAACATTGCCCTTGAGGTTGCTTTGAAATCTTTCCCTTCTCACCATAAACCTATGCCCCCTAGTTTTGGATTCCCTTATGTTAGATAAAAGACCTTGGCTATTCACCCTATCCATGCCCCTCATGATTTTTATAAACTTCCATAATGTCACTCCTCAACCTCCGACACTACAGGGAAAATACCCCCACCCTATTTAACGTCTTCCTATAACTCAAACCCTCCAACCCTGGCAACATCCTTGTAAACCCTTTCTGAACCCTTTCAAGTTTCACAACATCTTTCCTATACCAGGAAGACCAGAACTGAAAGCAGTATTCCAAAAGTGGCCTTACCAACATCCTATATAGTGGCAACATGACCTCCCAACTCCTCTACTCAATGCACTGACTGATAAAGGCAAATGTAGCAAATGCCTCCTTGACTACTTTGTCTTGTTAAACAGATACATCAAAATGATGACTTAAGTATATAAAGTAGCCCTTCAGTAACACAAGACATTAAACAATTTCATGAAGGGGGAGGGTTTAATAACAAACCGAATCCAGGAAAGAATAAAAAATTGTCAAAAGCTTTATTACAGGAAGAGTGGTAGCAAGATCCAGATAAATTTTTAAGATCAGAGAAATACTGGCAGACAAATTTTGGACTGGGGTTGAGAGGTTGGAGGGCAGTAGGGAAGGTTTGGGTTGGAGTATGTAGCTGTAGACCAGATGGAGGGATATATTTGACAAATTTGAAATGAGGGCCTTGAATTTAACACACTAGCAATGAAGGAGCCAGTGGAGCTTGACAAAGAAGCAGTGGTTGAATAGTGTGAAGGACATTGTGTGAGATTGGACTTGAATCCCATAGTTTTGGAGTAAGTGAGCGGAAAGAGAGGGACAGCTGCTAAAAAAAGACATTATTGAAGAAATCCTTCAGCTGAAGGCAAGGGTTGGATTTTCAATCATGGAACAACAGGAGTTAGAATGTTCATGCATTTTGTTCCAGAAAAAGTAAAATGTTGACTTGGCAGCTAACCAGATTTGGATAAAAAGGCCAATTCAAGATCAGGTAGAATGATTTAATGCAGCCTGTGTTGTAGACAAGGACACTGAGTTGGTGCCACAGTAATAGAGACATGAAATACATAAATGAGAATTTGAATTTGCTTTCCATTGAGCAGAAATTTTGAAAAAAATCATCAGCCAAGATAATTCAGACAGGTAGTCAGATAATACAGCAACATTCTTGGTGTTGAGGAGGCAGAGATGATTATCACTGGAAGACTGGAAAAGCTGACAACTTGCTTACAGATGCTGTTGTTACGGAACCACGTGTATTAGAAAATAAGTAGACATTCAGGATTAAGCAAAAGTAACCCTCAAATCGGAGGAAGATCGTTTAAACAGATATAGTGGCCAAAATAGAAAAGCACCAGGAGTATGCATTACCAACTGAGGAGGAATGTGGAGAAAAATAAAATCGTGAACAGTAACAAAAACATTGCAATGGTTGAGAATGGCAAGGGTAGACAATGCACCATGATTAGAGTTGCATGAGATACCATTGGTAATGTTGTGAAGACAGTCTCTGTGTTGCGGACAGATCACAAACTAGTCTGAAAATTCTCCAGAAGAGAAATGTGATGAGGACAAGACATTTGCACACGATGGAAAATTCAAGGATTTTAGGGTGGCTGACTCTCTGATTTGTGCCTCAGGTTGAGAGTTTTGCACTTTATAGTCAGGTCGCTTACTGATGCTTTTTTTTGTTATTTTTTCTATAGTTTCTATTAGAATGGCATGCAATGGCTTGTGCCCTGAACTGTGGCACAGAGCATAGGTGCATACACACAGGGCCTGTTCCCATGGAAACGAGTTTGCTTGGTTCACTGTGCATAGTGTACGTAAAGCACTTACCACCTGCTTCTGTCTGAGATGGCGCAGACCTTTTTCTTCAAGAATATAATAAAAATAAGAGTTTTTTTTGTCAAAGTGTATGATCTCCATGTTGGTTTATGACTTATATTTGTGTTGTGAATGTGGCACTAATGGAAATACTGGCCATAAGCCAACCCAACACATTACTTCTTGCACTTATATCTGGCTTCATAATTCTACAGAATGGAGACAAATTGGTACATAGTAGGTTCAGAGTTGTATCAATATCATATTTTGATCAGATATCCAATAACAGATGTCTAATAACTAGAATGATTGTGTTTAACTCACAAGAACCAAAACTCCCATACAAAATAAATGATGAATTGATGTTTGGCTACAGGAGTCCCTCTCCACCATAAGATTTGCTTTCTGCAGAATAATATTACAGTTAGCTTCCTAAGATGTATGGTGTCCTCTAATGGACAAAATTGCCTTTGACAGCATAGAACCTGAGATACAGATTCTATGAAGTGCTATTCTAAAGCAGCTGTCTTTTTCATGATTAATTGTTCTTATAAAAAATCATTTGAAAAAAAAAAATCTTGTAAGGGGTGACAATGCTTATTATCCATTCAGGCTGTTGCAATTATGTTCAGAGATCTGAACATCCTGACATTTCAACAATAGCTGTCTTTGTTGTTTTTGAAGGGGCTGGCATTTAAAACTGCACACCTTGCTCTTCAGATTTTAGCCCTTTATTACTCATCAACCTAGAATCTTTCCTCACCTTATGATTAATGATGTGGGGCCTTTGTCACCTCTGTCAACTTTTCTTCATATCATCATGAAGCAGACTTTCCTTGCCAATCTAAGACTGTAGTTAACCTGTCATAAACTGTCACTCATTTTTTCTCTGAATTGCATGTCAAAAACTGAACCCAAAATCCTGATTAATTTACTGACAGCTCAAAGCTGCTACCACTCAATTGATTAACTTGTGGTCACCAACACTTCTCCACTAAACCGATTAGTAAAAGTAAAAGGGATAAACTTTATTTATAAAAGAAAGAAGCAAAAAGTTAAATCAGCACTGAGTAGCTTTTCTTAATGAGGATTATTATGGTAAATGTGACAATTAAGTTTCACTATGCATTCTAATTTCAAACTTAAACTGAACTCTGACGAGCTCGAAAAAATGTAACTCAATGTCTGTGTTGCTAAACCAGCGGGACCAATTATCAGTGGAAACGGTAACACACTATCAACTTCAACATTGGCTTTTCTTCACTGGTTTGCCCTGGTCCTATGTTAGCCAGGAGTTACACCTAAAAGAGTAGGCAGGATTGGACACAGCCTACCCTATTCTAAAAGTAAACTAAAGAACCGAGAATGCTGGAGATCTGAAACAAACAAATAGCAACAGGAATTTTTACAGAAATTCAACAGGTCTAGCACCATCTGTGGAGAGAAAACAGAGTTAACATTCAAATTGAGCAACTTTTCTTAGTACTGTAGTGAAATTGGTACATTTAAAATAGAAAATCAGAGTGGGGTTTTATTTACCATAGGAGGAGAAAGTGAGGTCTGCTGATGCTGGAGATCAGAGCTGAAAATGTGTTGCTGGAAAAGTGCAGCAGGTCAGGCAGCATCCAGGGAACAGGAGAATCGACATTTCGGGCATAAGGCCTTCTTCACCATACTCCTTATTTACCATACTCCTTATTCACTATGTTCTAGAATGATGTTGTCTAACATATTGCAGTTTTTCCTAATGACAGCTTCCTATAATAATTTATAAGATGACATTAATTCACATCTTATCCCTCCAAAACATACATGAATCATGGAAAGTGAATAGCACTATTTAAAATAAGCCAAAAAGCACAATTTAAATTAAAACTTCTCCAATTAATATTACATATATATATATAATTTAAAACATTGTCCACATTTTTTCAACATAGACCCCTGTAAAAGGCAGGAATGCAGTCAAGGTATCCAAATATTTGTGTGAAAGATATGGACTATCGCCTCTAAAGAAGATTGTTAATTCAGTGCCAGTTGCTCATTTTGAAGCCAATTCTGTTTTGTTGACTAATATCTACGAAGGGTTAGGCTAAAGCTGGCTGGTTTGAAGGTGAATTGATTCAAGCAGTCATGACAGAGTGAGACGGACAAAGACAACATCCCATCTGACCGAGTTGAGTGCAAATGCCTAAAGCAATGTTTTCTTTTTGAAGAAAAGCAAAAGTGTGTTTAAGACAGGCTTTTCTATCACAGAGAGAAAAAAAATCTTCCATGGAAATCCCCACTGACCGCTACTGTAATTGGATATAATGTGCTGGATTATGTCTAGGTATTATATATATTGGTGCAGCTCAGAAACGTCAAGTTTGAATGCTTTCCCTGTTGGTTTTTGGTCGAATTTTGCCCAGGATAGATCCTTTCTCATTCCATTTGATGTAAAACTGACAAGTGAGTAGCTGTCTAATTTTAGTCCCCTCTCCTTTTTAAATAATAGGATATTTGTAATTTTCCAATTCAAAGGGTACAAACCCAGAATCTAAATAGCTTTGTTAAAAGATGAGTAATGTATTTCATTGTCATTTTATATAAATACCTTGAAGGGCAAACCATCAAGCCCAGAAGACTTGACTATTGCCAGTATCATTTTTTATTCATTAGTGTTTCTTTTCACTTACACCCAGACATAAGCATCCTTTGGGTTGCCCGACCAAACCTCCAGGTTCAGAAGGTACCAGTGCCAAGCAGACACATTACTGTAGCTGTGGAAAAACAGAGTAGACACAGTGTAAGGGAGAGGAGGAAGATCACGTAATGAGGGCACTTGTGTTTTAACCATACATGTGGTTGCTGGTCTCTCTGTGTCGGCCTGAAATGCATTGTTACACCATTCAGCATCACTATGTGGCCACAGATAAGGCTCAATCAATGGAGGTCTGCATTGAGAGCTGACTGCACCATCTGGATTGAGGGGAGCAATATGTAAACATGGCATTGGTTCATACTGAGTCCTTTGGTTCGCCATATCCAACATCCCAACTGTTCAGCACCAACTGTACACGAAGGTGTAACTGCCCCGCAGTGGCCGTGCCAGGGAGTTACAATGCACAGAGGATGGTCAATGCTGCAGGAGGCCAGGGAGTAGGCAGCCTGCAGATGGGCTGTATATTGTATGGGTCTGTGACGGATGTCCGTTCCCTTTAAAAGCCCTGTGATCAGTGGTTGCTGCAGCTCCCTCCCTCCTCGGTTCAGGCATTCCCTCCACCCACTCTGAGTGGCCATTTTCTTCTCCATTGCATATTGTCAATTCACACCATGACAGAAGGCAACATTGAGCACCCCTCTTCCAGTGGCTTCCTGACTCAGCCTCAACATACCAGTGACCCCTAGCAAATAGCCACATCCCCTTCCTATTATCCCATCCCATAAACCCCATGGGCTTCATACTTCCCCACTTCTCCCCCCCTCCAAATCATCTCCATGTGCCTGAACCTGCCTACTACTACACCACTCACTCCCGCCCAGACCTTGCATATGTAGTCACCATGAATGCATGGTATGGCATACTTCCCTCTCTCTTCCTGCATTATACATGTCCCAATCATCCCTTAATGTATCTCCCCTCCCACTACAGATAATGTTACCCTCCCTCTTCTCAGTTGAAATCCACCCTTCCCCAGGGTATGAAGGCTCCAGTTCCAAAGATTAACCAACAGAACTGACCGCAGCTCAATCTCTCAAATAACCTGATTCAGAATGGACCCTAACTGAGACCACCTGACCAATTATAGAATCATACAGCGTGGAACCAGATACTTCGGCCCAACCAGTCAATGCCAAACATCATCTTAAATTAACATAGTCCCACTTGCCTGCTCTTGGCCAAAATTCCTCCAAACCTTTCCTATTCATGTACTTATTCAAATATTTTTTAAACATTGTAATTGTATCTAGATCCACCACTTCCCCCGGAAGTAGATCACACACGCGAACCATCCTCTATGTCAAAAATTTGCCCCTCTTGTATTTTTTAAATCTCTCTCCTCTCACCGTAAAAATATGTTCCCTGGTCTTGAAATCCCTCATCCTAAGGAAAGGACAACTATGTTAACTCTATCTAAACCCCTCATTATTTTTTTCTTAATATATTTTTATTAAGAAAAGGAAGTTTTTTGAATATTACAACAAATATAAATACAATTCAAACTAATATTAGAAAACAAACCTGCTAATTACATAAATAAATAATTACTAATAGCGAAGCTAAAAAAGAAAAATCTTTGCAATTATAATAATGATAATAACAGTTCAGCAAAATAAAGCTAGAGCCTATGATCATCAAGTGCATATGCTTATACATATTAATATGTTTGTAGTTCCTCCCCTCTGAATACCAGATTCATTACATCGAATTGCCCTGGCTATATAAAGACTTTTGTTAGTAGGTTGGACAAATCTGCACCCAGGTAATCCAAACAGGGCTGCCATGTCTTATAGCAATTCTCAGTTTTATGGTGAACCATACTAGTAAAAAGGTCCAAGGGGATTTACTCCATGACTAGCTTATGCCAGCCCGCCAGCCCCGGGGGATTTCTGAAACCTCCCCCCCCCAATAGAATGTTCTTTCTCGCACAAAAAGTGAGGATACTGAAAAGCCTTTTTTTGTGTGCGTCTAATGAAAGTGAATTAATAAAGCCAAGAAGAAGAGATACCGAGTCTATCTCCACTTCCGTCCCCAAGGCGTTCTCTATTTCACCTACCATAGCACTCCTGTATGCTCGCAGTCTGTGGAAGGGCCAAAGATAATGAGTAAGCATGCCCACGCTCACTTTACGTTTAGGATACATTGGAGATGCTCCCGTTTTAAATTTAGCCAGGTGGTCTGGGGCCAGACAGACCCTGTGGAGAATCTTCAATTGCAAGGCGTGAGTTCTGTTGCAAGTCCAAATCCTTCTTGCATTTTCCCAGATAGCTTCCAGTATTTCACAAGAGATCCCAATGCTCAGCTCCCTCTCCCATACCTTACAGAGCCGTTCGTCTGAGGGACCCGAGGTCTCGTTCGAGGGACCCCGTCCCAATAGATGATATATGTTGCTAATAGATAATGTATCCTCAGCACTCAACACCCTCTTCAGTTAGAAGTGTGGCCTCCTTTTGTATGAAGTTTCTAATTTGAAAAAAACGAAAGAGGTCTCCACTGGGCAAGTTATATTTCCCAGCCAACCGGTCAAACGATATCAATATGTCCCCTTTGAATAAATCACCCAGGCAAGACACACTCCCAGCTGCCCATTGTTTAAACCCAGAGTCCATCATGTCTGGCCGAACTATCTGTGTCACAAACAATGTTTTGGCAATATTGCCCTCACCCTGACCCATTGCCCTCCATGGTTTGACAGTATTGATGACTATTGGGCTATGGCAATATTTCTTAACTATTCTCATTTTGTCTAAGAACAGGTTAATAAGGGGGGGCATCTTGCCTGAGATGCTTCAATGTCCAACCAAAGTGAGTGAGGCTCCCCTTGGGCCCAGTCATTCATATAAGATAGCAACAAGCTTAACTGATAGTTTTTGATATCTGGGAGGCCCATTCTTCCCAATCTGTAAGATAACTGCAATTTAGACAATTTAATTAGGGGCCGCTTGCGATTCCAGATTAAAAAAAACAAAACCAGCTATTCAGTTTTCAAAATATTTGCTTAGTAAAAATACAGAGGAAGCGTTCACATAGGATACAGCAGATGGGGCAGAATGTTCATCTTAATGAAGGCTATCCGACCTAACTAAGAGATTAGAAGTGCCTCCTCTCTACGAAGGTTTTGCTTAATTCTGTCAAATAAATGGGCAAATTTGGCTTTAAATAGCCAATCAAAAATGGGATTAATAAATAGACCTAAGTAGAGAAAGCTGTCCTGTGACCATCTAAAAGGGAACCGAGATCTGCCCTCAGGATCAGGCACTCTCAGGAGACCACCCATGGGCATAGCCTCTGACTTTGCAAAATTACTCTTATAACCCTCTTATGAGTAGCACAGTGGCTCAGTGGTTAGCACTGCTGCCTCACAGCACCAAGGACCTAGGTTCGATTCTAGCCTCGGAAGACTGTCTGGGTAGAGTTTGCACACTCTATGTTGGTTTCCTCCGGGTGCTCCGGTTTCCTCCCACAGTCCAAATATGTGCAGGTTAGGTGAATTGGCCATGCTAAATTGCCCATAGTGTCCAGGGATGTGCATTAGTCAAGAGTAAATATAGGGTAAGGGAATGGGTCCGGGTGGGTTACTCTTCGGAGGGTTGGTGTGGACTGTTGGGTTGAAGGGCCTGTTTCCACACCGTAGAGATTCTAATTCTAACCCGAGAAGCCACCAAATAGATTGATGTACGGTATCAAGTGTGGCATTAAGACTGTTGGGTTTGATAAGAAAATGAGAACATCATTCGCATACAGTGCGGTTTATGTGACTACATCCTCACTTCTGGAGCAGTTATATTTGGATCCCTGCGTATTGCCTCCATCAGTGGTTCAATCACCAATGTGAAAAGCAATGGTGACAAGGACAGCCCTACAAATATTAAAATTGCTAGATCGTACACCATTGGTGAGGACTGCGGCAGGAGGATCACTATACAAAACCTATACCCACCTGATGAAGATCTCTCCCAGGCCAAACCGCTTCAAAGTATGAAAAAGATAAGGCCACTCGACCCTGTCAAATGTCTTTTCTGCATCTGAGGAGATCACAATCCCTGTATCGATTGTTGTTGACAAACTTAGATCATGTTAAGTAATCTCATGATATTATCCATCGATATGTGACCTTTTATGAACCGTTTCTGGTCCTCCTTAATGATGGAGGGCAGTACAGTTTCTAGCCTTAATGCCAGAGTCTTGGATAGGATTTTGAAGTTGAAATTCAGTAGTAAAATGGGTCGATAGGAAGCATAGTCCTCTGGGGTCTTCCCTTTTTTAAGTATCAGAGAGATGTTCGCCTCTCTTAGAGATGGTGGGAGAAGGCCACGATTATGTGAGTCATTAAACATACTAAGCATAGGCTCTGACAATATACTTATAAATTCCTTACTGAACTCACTGGGGAGCCCACCAGAACTGGGTGTCCTTCCATTCTGGACTGCCCCACAGCCTCCTGCCCCTCTTGCTCTGACAATGGAGCATTGAGGAGAGACTCTTGTTCAGGGGTCACTCCTGGAAGGTCCAAATTCTTAAAAAAGACTCTATCCTGACCTGCCCATTCTCACAGCTTTCAGATCAGTATATTTCAATGAAACATTTCTGGAATGCAGCATTAATCCTTTTAGAATCGTAGGTCAAATTCCCAGTGTCCTCTCTGATTGAGGTAATGGCCTGGGGGGCACTCTTTTTCCTCGCAAGACATGCTAGGTACTTGCTCAACTTATCCCCATACTCAAACAGCCTTTGACTTGAAAATGTAAGCTCCTTCTTGGCAGTCTGTGTGTGCATGGAGTTCAACGTAGACTGAAGCACCGTGATTCTCTGCAGTTTAACCAGCGAGGGCTTGTCAAAATATGCCTTTTCGGCTACTTTCAGATGTGTCTCCAGCAAGCATAGCTGCTCACCCGTCTATCGCTTCTTACTGGCTGAATAGGAAATAACCAACCCCCCCAGCATAGAACTTAGCTGTTTCCCAAAGAATGGATGGGCTACTGGCCGAGCCTCAATTAATATCTAAAAAAGCCCTGATCTCAGTAGAAAAGAATTCAATAAACTTGCTATCCTTGAGGATGAAGAGGTCCAGTCGCCATTGCCTTGAGCCCACCACTGTATCATTACTCTTAACCATTAAATACGCTGGGGTGTGATCAGAAATAGTGATATTGCCAATTGTACATGACGCCACTGAGGCCAGATGTGCTGCGGGGGTTAGAAAAAGCTCAGTCCTGGAATGGCATTTATGTGGGTTCGAAAAGAATGTGAAGTCCCTGCCAGTAGGATGACAGTGCCTCCAAACATCTACCAACCCCAATTCAGCACACAGATCCCTTAATTGTTTAGATTGCAAAGAAGATGTCAGTGGGCCTTTGGGCAATCTGTCCTCCGTAAGGTCTATGAGACAATTGAAATCCCCTCCGACGATGATATGTTGAGATGCAAGGTTAACCAGTGTAGAAAGTGCATCTGTCAAGAATTTAATGGGGTGGGCCAGGGGACAGTAAACATTTAAAATCCCATATTCTTCCCCATGTCTCAAAGCTTTAAGGATTACAAATCTCCTGTGTGTGTTTTTAATACACTCTAAAAACTTCAATGGGAGATTCTTTCTAACTAAAATGGCAACCCCCATACTCCTTATATTGATAGATGAAAAATAAACCTGGTCTTACCCATTCTGTTGTAGCTTCAAATGCTTTGCATCATCCAGGTGTGTTTCTTGTAATAAGACAACATCCAGCCTCTTCCATTTAAGGCTGGAAAGTACTTTCTTCCTCTTGACAGGTGAGTGATTCCCCTTAATATTCCAGGTGCACCACTTAAACACATCCTTAGCCATAACCTTGTATAGCACCATTTTGACTCCAGAGAGGAAGAACACAAACTACATATCTCTGAGCTTTAATGCAAAATAATCCACAAAACCCAAAAACTACACAGACTAAAGTAACTACAGCCAACAAATCTGCAAAACTTACAAAAACTATGTCCAGCAAAACAAAAAATAGCTGAAGGCACTGATCGGAGGAATTTACTCTCCATTCAAAGGGGGTACCTACACATCCTACAACCCTACTAACCATCCCATCTGCCCTCTCAACTCCTACCAGCTAGGGTTGCGCCACATACACCAACCACCTGGAAGAGAAAGAAAACTCCCAAATGCAAGGTTAGTACTATAAACAAGGAGAAAAGTGAGGACTGCAGATGCTGGAGACTAGAGTTGAAAAATGTGGTGCTGGAAAAACACAGCAGGCCAGGCAGCATCCGAGGAGCAGGAGAATCGAAATTTCAGGCACAAGCCCTTCTTCAGGAATGATTCCTGAAGAAGGGTTTATGCCCGAAACATTGATTCTCCTGCTCCTCGGATGCTGCCTGGCCTGCTGTGTTTTTCCAGCACCACACCTTTCAATTCTAGTAATATAAACACGTAAACTAAAAATAAATATGTAACCCACCCCTTAACATAACATAAAGATTAAAGATAAATACTCTATCCAAACCAGATACCATTTCACGCAACTTATTACCAGAAAGGAGACTCCACCTTTTTAAAGAAGAATAAATAAAGAATTTTCTCTTGATGTCATCGTAGGACTTCCTTTTCCGGACCACTGCCGCTGAGAAGTCTTGAAAAAACATGACCCAGGAGCTGCCACATACCAATGCCTTCGGATCCTCGCCTGGACTCTAGAGCCTTCCATGAACTCTCTGCTTGTCTTCATAATGGTTGAACCTCACCAGGACAGGGCATGAATGTTGATCCGTACCTGGCTTTCATGCCGTGATCCAGTGTGCTCTTTCAATTGTTATCCTTCCCTTCTCAACCTCCAAACTAAGGAACTCCAGGGACCACTTCTTGAAGAACTCCACCGGCCGCTCACCTTCCATTCCCTCCGATATGACAACAGCGCGCAGATTCTTTCTTCTGCACCTGTTTTCGAGATCACCTACCAGATCCAACAGGCCATGGATCTGTGTTTCCAGGGCTTCAATCAAACTCTTGGAGGAGTCAGTCTCTGTCTTTACTCCTGCAGCCCGGCGCTTGAGCTCATAAGTCATTTTTCTCAGGCTTTGCAGCATAGCAGATGCAGGAGCCAACTTCTCCTTGATGTTTTCCTGGATCTGCCTTCCCAGGACCTCACAAAACTTAGCCAGCTCCTCAACCAGGGTCTGGTGAGTAAGCAAGCCCGCTGCTTCAGAGGGCTGGGCCATCGTCCCGATCTCAGCCAAGCTTCCTCCTTTCTTCGGCATTCTCCAGCTGCAAGGACAAAAGTAAGTCAATTTGTTTTCAGGTTTCTAACTCCTTTACTGTGTTTTTATTCACAGTAAAGTGTTTGGGATAGCTCCTGGCTCTGTCGGGTCAGTGTTGCAGCACGGAGCCCAGTAAATGCGATCTTAACAGGACTCCACCATCTTGAAGGAATTCCTCCTCACTAAGCTGTGAGGAGGATGCTAAGAGCCTGCAGGGTAAGTTGGACATGCTGGCTGAGTGGGCAAATACTTGGAAAATACAATATAATGTGGATAAATGTGCAGTTATCCAGTTTTAGTGGCAAAAATAGGAAGGCAGATTATTATCTGAATGGTGGCAGTTTAGGAAAAGATGAGGTGCAATGAGACCTGGGTGTCATGGCGGAACTGTCATTGAAGGTTGGCATGCAGGTGCAGCAGGCAGTGAGGAAAGCTAAGGGCATGCCGGCCTTCATAGCAAGAGGATTTGAGTATCAGAGTAAGGATGCCTTGCTGCAGTTATACAGGGCTTTGGTGAGACCACACCTTGAGTATTGTGTGCAGTTTTGGTCTCCTGGTCTGAGGAAAGACATGTTTGCTCCTGGGGGAATCCAGCAAAAGTTTACCTGATTGATTTCTAGGACAGTAGGATTGACTAGGCTTATATTTGCTGGAATTTAGAAGAGTTGGGGGGAGGGGGGGGATGTCTTGAAATATATAAAATCCTGATGGGACTGGACAGATATGAGAATGAGATTCCTGATGTTGGATAAGTCCAGAACTAAGGCTTGCAATCTCAGAATAAGGGGTAAACCATTCAGGACTGCGATGAGGAAGAATTTCTTCATCAGATCTCGAACATCCACAACATTTTGTTTTTGTTTATATATTTTATATGAGCTTAGCCGGTATTTATCACATCCTATTTGACATTTTGAGAGCTTTCACAGGTTTTCCTGCCTTAGTTAAAACATTTTTGTACATGTATATTTGAGTCGTTGTTCCTACCTCGTTTAACAATTGTAACATTTAGTATATATTTCACCTCAATGTTTCTATTAACTTGAGTGAAATTGCTTCTTTCCTAATAGCACAATTCTAGCAACTAGAAAAACCACTATCATTAGAGACAGCTTCCTCACTGAGGGCTGATGTGTTGGATATAGTGTTAAATTTCATCTGACACATACTGTCAATGTCCTTCTAAAATCTATTACTATTGTCTTCACTTGTTCATTACATTTCCAAGCTTTGATCTATTTAAAAGCTGGCAAATTATGCCCTGTACACTCCAACTGAGAGCATCAATATATATTAAAAGGAACTCTCGTCCTGATACAAATCCCTAAGGAATATCAATGTGTGCTTCCTTCTCATCTGAAAAGCACCTAAGACTATGCTTGCTCTGCCTTTGTGATCTTACTGCCTTTTGATACCTAGCCTTCCTAATCTTTCCTAGTTCTGCACTCTGATATTCCTGACTCCATCCACTCCTGGCCTCCCCTATATTTCATGACTCTGAACTCCAACCTTACCCTGTTCAGCCTTCCTAACCTTCCCCAGCTCCAGAATTAATATTCCTCTCCCATCACATTGCCTCTGTTCGTGCCACCTCATTTTGCCAAAATTCCTGGCTCCTCTTCACTCCCCACCCATAGCCTGACTGGTGTCAAAGGCCTCTCTTGGCTGTAACCAAAAACTGGAGACATAAAGTGATTATTAAGGTGCTGTTAAATTTCTTAGGACCTTCAGAATGCCCCTTATTCAGAGTTTTCCAACTTCAAACCAACACCGGTACCAAGAAATAAGTGGAAATGAGCTGACAAGCTGAATCCAACAATCCTTATCTCCCTTTCGCTCACAAAAGCCCAGGACCCAGCCTGAGAGAAAATTAAGAGACATGTATGGCTATGATGGCCTGAGTGGTCTCTTCCTGTGCTGTACCCATTCTATAATTCCATGTAATTTCATAATACAATTTTATTTGCTAATCTACTACCTGCGAGCACACTGGGGCTGTCTGCTTCCCCATCCATTTCCATTAGAACTGGAAGTGAGCAGGTTGAAGATACTGGGACAATGATTCAGAATTTTAAACAGTTACATTTCCAACCCAACCCAAACGTATCCATTTAATGGGTTTAAAACGCTCCCTCTGTCCCACCATTATATGACAATTCAACAGTGTCACATATTAATCTGATACAATAAACCACCTAGATGAATTTATCTTTAATGAGCATCCCCAGATTGATCTTTTTCTAGACTTGATTTTTCTTTTTTAGAGGTGTTGGCACTAGCTTTAGTAATATAAATGATCTAAATGTTGGATCACAAAACATCCGGATTCATGCATGTCAACTGCTGTACGGATTTTTGTAATTCCTTAAACTTTGTTTCAGATTTCAATCACATTGTGTTCACAGACCCTGCTTATATTGGTATAAGTGCTTGCACCAATTACAGAGATATTTCCAGTCACGTAAACAGTGGTATCTATCTCAAATAATATTTATATTATATGAATAATACATATTGCACATTGCATTTTCTTGTACTCAGTTGCAGGTTTTGTGTTGATAAACCAGCAACGATAAAGTCTCAGTTAATCCTCTTGTGTGCTCATCATGCATCAAGGACATGGAGATCACTGACTCTTTCTGTTCATACTGACAGCTACTGCTGGCATAAGGAGTGACCAAGAGCTGAATGAACTCCTCACTTAAACTGAAACTCTATGTATTATAAATAATAAATATCAAGAAGTATTGCCAACTCAGCTTGGATTTCACACAATGGTTTTAAGTCACTGTCATGGTTTATGACATCTTTTTAAACTATCATTTAGATGACTTTGATGGATCAACTGTTCCCTGTTTATTTTTATTCAGGCACAGTTTCTGTCTCACCGACTTCGTCAGTGAATTAATTATTCCAGGTCACTCCTTTAGGATTCATTGCTCAATTATATGTTATTTCTTCTAAGCACTAAAGATTACGAAAAGATGGCATGAATCTCAATGTGAACAGAAAGTGCTGGAGAAAATCACAGCATCTGTGAAGAGAGAAATGGAGAGAAATGATTTAACCCTATCATATAAGGAAGTGATGCTAACAACAGCCAACATGTGTTTGGGTAGATTGCTTCCACCATCCTTATATTCTGACTTATCTATTAAAAAAATGTAGTTTATTGCATGACAGTGATCAGGTACAAGTTACATTAATAAGATAGACATTGTTACTAAGGCTATTGGGAGACCTAGGATAACAGGTCTGACCCTTTGAGAGCCTAAAGTATTGTTCATGTCCCTATCCTTTTGCCATCAGTAGATGGCGTTTAATGCAATCTTTAACAGAGACCCTTTAAGAACTGTTATTGTGTGCATCACAATTCAATATGGCTCTTCTTTGGAACTGGAGAATGATGTAAAAGTGCTGTCAGAAAAGGTGTAGAGGAGCAAATGGAACAGAAGGGAAGGCCAAGGAAGATTCAAGATCAAAGGTGTCACAGACTAAAAGACAAAAGGACTGGGAATGATAATCTAAGCATATTCAGAAAATGAAACAACGTTAAACTTAGAGGGAGAAAAATATACTAAGGTCCAGTGGCAGGTACAAGGGTCTTAACGCAAAATTAATCCACAGTTGTTTATTGTGATGTATGATATCAAATTCATACTGCCTGCCCACTAATATAACAGTAGTGTGCAGGCCAGTGTTAAATGTGTTGCCAAACATGCAAATTAGGATTTGAGTCAGATTTTGGGATCTTTGAGCTTGTTCTGCCACTCAATAAGATCATGGGATGATCTGATTGTGATATCAACTCCACATTCTTGCTTATCTACAAAAACTTTTGACTTCCTTGTTGGTCAAGAGTCTATCAATGTCTGCCTTACAAACATTCAATGATACTGCCTCCACCACTCTCTGGGAGAGGAGTTCCAAGATTCATGGTTCCATAGTTTGAGTCTTTCCACACAGCGAAGAATGTCCTTTCAGTATTTACCCTTCCTTCAAGGTGTTATAATATCTCAATAAGATCCCTTCTCATTCTTCTCAACTCCAATGGGAATAGGCCCAGCCTCATAAGAAAATTTCCCATCCAGGGTAATAGTTAAATGAACTTTCTCTGAACTTTCTCTGAACTTTTCTTAAATAAAGAGACCAAAACTGTACATAATATTTCAGATGTGTTCTCACCAACACCCTGTGAAATGTCCCTAATTTTTTGTTCTATTCCCCTTCGATATGCAACAAGTCCATTTATCTTCCTAACGACCTTCTGGACCTACATATCAATTGAATGGCTGCACAAGAGGCCTCAAGTTCATGGAAGGCTAACACCACTTAAAGCTGATCTGCGTAAATTCAATGCAGTTGATGCTCTTAAGTAATTCGGGAGGAGTTCTTGAGCAGAATAAAAACTGAAAAATGGTGCACCCAAATGGAAACATACTCTGTGTTCCTCTGACCATCACTTCATCTAAAACTCACAACAAGCACTGTTTGAGCTTTAGACATCATGTGGAAGTGGGACATGTTGCTTGTAGTCAAGGCAGAGGGAAGAGGGGAAAGGTCAAAGACAAGTTCAGCCTACAAGACGTGTCTGATTTTCTTGCTGCATGGAAGTTGTCATCCTTTTCTGTGTTGTTTTTTATCGAATCTGGCTATTGAGGGAGTGAAGCGTAGGTTCACAAGGTCAATTCCTGGAATGGCGGGATTACCTTACACTGAAAGACTGGAGTGACTGGGCTTGTATACCCTTGAAGAGTTGGATAGAGCTCTCAAGGATAGTGGAATCAAGAGTTATGGAGATAAGGCAGGAATAGGAACTGATTAAGGATGATCAGCCATGATCATATTGAATAATGGTGCTGGTTCGAAGGGCAGAATGACCTACTCCTGCACCTATTGTCTATTGTCTATTGTCTAATCCCTCTCATTCTGCAGACCAAAGGCAATGATACCCACAGCATGTTGACTAGGAGCAAGTGTACTGACAAGAACTCTAGATACTGGAACCATTCGGGGAAAGAAACAATAGGTGATAGGGAGCTGAATTTTGCAGCTCTTCTGAGAACTTGTAAAGATCAGCGTAGTTCTCTCAGGAGATCACAAAAATGCTATTTGTAGATTAGCTTAAGAAATGAATTTTCGTTCATGTCACCAACACTAACAAACATGTCAATGATAAATTAAGTGACTAATGATATTCTTGCAGTAATTTAGGTACAGACTCTTTCCATATTTTGCAAAATAGTTAACATGAATCATGGAACAGATTATAGGATTTCAGCCTTCATGATTTCTGTACCTTAATTTGTCTGTAAATTGAACAAGAATGTAAATAATAAAGACTGGTTTGGGTTTGTGTCATAGCTAAATAAGATTTTCTGAAGCCAGTTCAGTACATGTAAATATTAACAATTACTAGTGCACTATTTGTCACATTGATTCTGTTAGATTAAAAAACCTTTGACTGGTCTATAACCAATGAATTCACTAATTATACCCTATCACCCTTTTTATGGACTCCTTTTAAAATGGAACAAACTAGAAAAGCAGGTTATTCTTTTTAAATTTATCTGTTATATTTCATAGTAATGTACCATTGAGAAAATGATTGCTCCAATAGTATAACACATTATTGATTTCAGAATGGCATAGGTAATTGTTAAACACTAAAATGAAACAAAGAACTGTAGATGCCAGAGATCTGAAACAAAAACAGAAATTGCTGGTGAAACTCAGTAGGTCCAACAATATTCACGGGGAGAAAGCAGACTTAACATTTTGAGTTTGGTGACTCTTGATGAAGAGTCTGATGAAGAGTCTTCTGATGATGCGCCAAACTTTCCCTCCGTTTTCTCCCCATAGATGCTGCCAAACTTACTGAATTATTGAATATTGTCTGATGCATTTTAAATGTATCAAATGTAGGTGTAGATCACAGTAAAATAGTTACTATATTGTTTAACCTGAATTCTGTTATCAATCTTTCCATAGTAAAGGTGAGTATTAAACTTTTATTTCCATTTAGAACAGATGAGGCTCAGGTTTCTTTGTTTAAATCTTTATTCATGCTCATGAAGTTGTACAAATCCAAAGAGGGCATACAACTCAAATAGTCATCACTAAAGCAAATATTTTTATATCAATTTTACAGTTAAGTTTCTAAGCAACTATTTCTAAAAACAATACTTTACACTTTATTCACTCCTATCTTTATCCAATTATGTTTGCATGGTTTAGATTCCAAAGTAATACTCATGACTATGTCATCTAATCATATCATTACATGTCCACATCTCATAATGTAATATGCACTTGTTACAGGAAAACTATTCTGTTATTTTTCTCCCCACTATCAGTTTATTAGACCCATATGGTCTATTTTCCCTTTCACCACTCATTTGCTTTTTCACTCTATAATTTTTCTACTAATTGCTTTCTAGCTATAGTGCGTGTCTTGATTGCTAATTGTCCTCAAACATCTTGTCCAAGTGGTCATTATTTGTGCATGAATCTTAAGCGCTGATAGACAGTTAAATGACAAGCTTGATCCTGTCTTCCTTCAATTTCATCAAATATGATCTTCTATAGCTGGGCTTGTTAGCCAGCAATCAGGATTTGGGATGCCCATCGCATGTAGAACAAAATTCCAGTGGAATTCCCAATGGAGACACCTATCAGCAATATAGCCGGCAGCATTGCTGAGGACCTCTGGTGTAATTACAGTGTTAGATGCCTGGGCTGCCAATGTGTTAAAATAATGTGACTGAAGAACCTTGGGTATGTTTCACTGTTACCAATCCTTCTCATTGGTATTAGTCTAATCTACGGATACCATGTAGGGAAGGATGTTTTGGCAGAAATTGATAAATTTTGATGAGAAATAAAGGTTTAATACATAGTATAGTATTTATTACTTAGTTACATGAATGTCTGTAACTTTTGTCAAACTGAAGTTTGGGTCAAGCTATGCCCACTGCGCTAACATATTATAATGTTGGATGCCGAAACTGCCAGCATGTTATAACGGTGTGACTGAGAAACTAACTTTACTGCCACAAACTCTTCTGGTTAATTGGTACCAAATTGAGAAGGATTCCCATATGCAGTCTTCAGCAGAAGATCGTTTCAACCTTGATGAACAGTAAAGGTTCAATATATACCATTTACTACGCAGTTACATTGCATCAAAGATACACGATAGTCTCTTGTGAAGCGATCAGGCTCAGTTTAGGATACGTACATGATACAGTTCTGGAAATGTCTTGGGACAAAACTTGAAGACAATTGAATTACAACAACTCTAGTTAACATGCCCCAGGAACAGTTTTTTATATCCTGATGGGTGGACCTTAATGTGTGATGCCAATTAACCATTTCAGATACTAACTGTTTTATACAACAGGTAGTGCAATTATTTCTCCCACATTTTTGAGTGGTCCTTTAAGTGATAGTTGCCCTGCCAAATATCCTGCTTGGAAATCAACCAGTTCCCTAAGAATGGAAAATTGCTGTTGAGAACTCAGTTTCAATGTGCAATTAGATCTAATATCAGGATATTTGTTGGGAACAGATTTGTGTTATTGGGATTCCATTTCATAATTGGGCACAATAAGTCTACTGCAGCATAGAGTCATAGAGTCATAGAGATGTACAGCGCAGAAACAAATCCTTTGGTCCAACTCATCCATGCTGACCAGATATCCCATATTAATCATATACCTATCCAGATGCCTTTTAAATGTTGCAATTGTATCAGCCTCCACCACTTCCTCTGGCAGCTCATTCCATTCATGCGCCACCTTCTGCATGAAAATGTTGCCCCTTAGGTCCCTTTTATATCTTTCCCCTCTCACCCTACACCTATGTCCTCTTGTTCGAGACTCTCCCACCTCATGTGAAAATACTTTTCTATTTACCCTATTCATGCCTCTCATGATTATATAAACCTCTATAAAGTTACCACTCAGCCTCCAATGTTCCAGAGAAAACAGTCCAACCTATTCAGCCTTTCCCAGCAGCTCAAATCCTCCAACCCTGATAACATCCTTGTAAATCTTTTCTGAACCGTTTCAAGTTTCAAAACATCCTTCCGAAATGAAGGACACCAGAATTGTATGCAATATTCCAAAAGTGGCCTAACCAACGTCCTGTACAGCTGTAATATGACCTCCCAACTCCTATACTCAATACTCTGACTAATAAAAGAACGCATGCCAAATGCCTTCTTCACTATCCAATCTACCTGTGACTCCACTTTCAAGGAGCTATGAGCTTACACTCCAAAGTCTCTTTGTTCAGCAACACTCCCTAGGACCTTACCACTAAGTGTATAAGTCCTCCTTAGATTTGCTTTCCCAAAATGCAGCACCTCGCATTTATCTGAATTAAACTCCATCTGCCACTTCTCAGCCCATTGGCCCATCTAGTCCAGATCCTGTTGTAATCTGAGGTAACCCTCTTCGCTTTCCACTACAACTCCAATTTTGGTGTCATCTGCAAACTTACTAGCTATAACTCCTGTGTTCACATCCAAATCATTTATGTAAATGACGAAAAGTAGTGGACCCAGCACCAATCTTTGTGGCAGTCCACTGGTCAGAGGCCTCCAGTCTGAAAAACAACCCGCCACCACCACCCTCTGTCTTCTACCTTCGAGCCAGTTCTGTATCCAAATGGCTAGTTCTCCCTGTATTCTATGAGATCTAACCTTGCTAACCAATCTCCCATGAGGAACCTTGTCGAACACCTCATTGAAGTCCATATAGATCACATCCTCATCAATCCTCTTTATTACTTTTTCAAAAAACTCAATCAAGTTTGTGAGACATGATTTCCCATACACAAAGCCATGCTGACTGTCCCTAATCAGTCCTTGCCTTTCCAAACATGTGTAATTCCTGTCCCTCAGGATTCCCTCCAACAACTTTCCCACCACCAATGTCAGACTCACCACTCTATAGTTCTCTGGCTTGTCTTTATCACCTTTCTTAAATAGTGGTACCATGTAAGTTAACCTCCAATCTTCCCGGCCCCTCATCTGTGACTATCGATGATACAACTATCGCAGTAAGGGGCCCAGCAATCACTTCCTTAGCTTCCCACAGAGTTCTGGGGTACACCTGATCAGATCCAGGTGATTGATCTACCTTTTCATTTCAAGACATCCAACACCTCATCCTCCATAATATGGAGAATTTTTAAGATGTCACTATCTATTTCCCTACATTCTGTATCTTCCATATCCTTTTCCATAGTAAATAGTGATGCAAAATACTCATTTAGTATCTCCCCCATCTCCTGCGGCTCCACACAAGGGCCGCCTTGCTGATCTTTGAGGGGCTCCATTCTCTTCCTAGTTACTCTTTTGTCCTTAATGTATTTGCAAAAACCCTTTGGATTCTCCTTAACCTATTTGCCAAAGCTAAGTTATGTCCCCTTTTTGCCCTCCTAATTTCACTCTTAAGTATACTCCTATTGCCTTTATACTTTTCTAAGTATTCACCCGATCTATCCTGTCTATACCGGACATATGCTTCCTTCTTTTTCTTAACCAAACTCTCAATTTCTCTAGTCATCCAGCATTCTCTATATCTACCAGCTTTTCCTAACAGGAACGGACTGTCTCTGGGCTCTCGTTACCTCATTTCTGAAGGCTTCCCATTTTCCAGCCATCCCTTTACCTGTGAACAGCTGCCCTCAATCAGCTTTTGATAATTCTTGCCTAATACCATCAAAATTAGCCTTGCTCCAGTTTAGAACTTCAACTTTTAGATCTGGTCAATCCTTTTCCATCACTATTTTAAAACTAATAGAATTATGGTCACTGGCCCCAAAGTGCTCCCCCACTGAAACAACAGCAACGTTTGATAATCCATTGCTTTTCCATCATTGACACAGAAACTGAAAGTTCTTATTTGTAAAGTGACATGAATATGGTGAAGTCAAAAAGGAAACAAAAAACTGCACATTTTAGAAATGTGAAATAAAGCCAGGACTTTCTGTCAGCACAGAGCTGTCAATCAGCAGAGAATTTATAATTTGTGAAATTTGAGTTCACAACTTCCAGAAGAACTACAAATGGAAAACATACAAGTATTTTCTTTTGTTGGAGAAGTAGAAAAAGGAGAGAGCAAGGAAATTAACAGATGTACCAGTCAAAAAGAGATGGCTGATGCTGCATTTAATGCTTGGGCTGAAATACTACATTCTGTAAAATGACCAAACCATCAAACATCTGCTTCGGTTCCTTCCTCTCTCCAATGGGACCCACTAGGTAATCCTCAGGAAAGAAACCTGGCTGCGTTTCTCTTCCCCCAGTCCAGGGGTGTTTGTGCAGAGTTGTTTTCCATCAGTTTTTAATTACTCTTTACATGAAATCAAGTTAGTCTCATGTGAAGGAAAAACACACTGAAGTAATCAGTGATGAGCAGAAATCAGAGCCAGAAATCCATCAGCTCAGTCATGTTCCACCAAAGCAGAGATTTTCATTTGAAAGACCAGTTCTTACCCTTGAAAATACATTCAGCAGTGAAGTCAGTTTGGCACATTTCCCGTGGAAAGTCTCTGGTCCTGGATAGACACCAGATGGTTCACCATTGCAGCTGTGCAAAGTGAATACTGTTAGCAACAAACAGTAAAAATGACAGTGTAATGAATGTGATAAGGTAAAATCACATGAGAATGCTCCTTTTTTAATTAGAAACATCAAAAGCTCATAAAGCTTTATTTTCTGAAACAATGTTACTGATGTTACATCGAGAAAACATTCATATCACGTATGGTGCATGTAATATGAAGTTATACTAATTTCCTTACTATTTCTGGTTCTGAAAATTCTGTTTTTAATCAATGTAATTTCCATATAAAACTTGGGTTTAATTGGCATAATTAATTGATGCATAATACTCAATAGTCAATTGATGTATCTCCCAAATATTGTGAAATTTGAGTTCCAGGAAAACATTTATGTAATAATGAAATTCATTTCCAACTGTAAACACATTTTTAATAAGAATTCCTTTTAGCACAACAGGCATTCCTAGCTAATTGCAAAAACATATACAGGGCAAAGTCTATGCAATTAATTTAACTTTTTAGAAATTAGGTTTAATTCATGTAGTTCATTAATCTGGTTTCCTTTTTGCATATCAAATACAAATTAGAAGTTTCCTCTGTAAATTTACTCTCTTGGCAGTGTCAGAACATTCACTTTACTATTTATATAATTTGTCCCATCACAAGGGCAAAGATGACTATGTACATTTACCATTTTCTTCAGAATCAAAATTTCTAGCCAATAAGTAGATGTTCCTAACTATTCAAAGAGGATTTTCTCAGTCAAAAGAGTCATTACTGGTTGTTGTTGAAAATATCATCCAATGAAGTAATAATTTGTGGCTTAAATGGTCCACCTATAGAAGCTATTAAAAACAGTTATACCTTTAAGCCCACATATATTAATTTCTTTGAGCTGAGTGAATGTACAAATATCTCAAATTTTCCCAAACATATTCCAGTCTCTCAGAGACTGATCATTTACCACAATCCTATGTAATATTTCAATTTTAACGTTTTCTAATCTGTGTCTTCCACTGTTCCAAACAAGATTGCTGAATTATTGCCAAATCTAAGATTTACACCACAGATCCCATTCAACAATCACCTGGATCATGACTGTTTAGATTTATTACATCTACAGCCTCTAAAGATTATAAAGAACTAAATTCTTCATTGCTTTGGTCTGGGTTGGAATCACAGTTAAGCAAAGAAGGTGAAAGTTGAATCTCTAAGCACATTCCTCATACTGACATGCATGTTGAACAGAAACTGACAAAACATCTAACTGAAGAAACAGTCAAACCTGGCAGATTAAAGGTGATAAGATGTACTTTAACACAACACATTTTTGTTCTCTCTTTACGACTAGAGTCAGTATGTGGGTTCCCATGCTTGGAAATGTCTAATTTCATTTGGACATAGGAATGCAAACATTGTTTATGTGACTGAAGATTATATTTTCACCCAATGAGAGTAGGGGAATGTCCAAGTGCACATCTTTGATTAAAAAAAAAGCTCATTAAGGTGAGCAGCTAAGAGGCTAATTCTTCAGGGATGCGGGACAGGTGATGCAGGCACACAGGCAGACTGTGAGAAAATCAGAGCTCCAGTTGGGTCTTTAATCCTGTCAAAGTAGATGTCAGATACAAAGATGTACATTGATTGCATCATTCCATTTCACCCGCCCTGAGGGAGAGACTCTATGTGCTGTACCTTTAAGCTTCACCTTTCACTTTCTATGCTGAACTGTGATTCCAAACCAAACTGAGGCAATAAAGGTTTCACTTATTATTATGTCATAAATTAATGAAAAGAAACATACTGCATACATTGGAAACATGGAACAAAGGCACTCCAGCTTTGAGCAAAGGTGAAAGCACTCTGTTTTTTCTCCAGACACAAGACCAAGTACAATGTCTCTAATGTATTCTATTTTATTGTCATAAATGCTTCTAAACCACAGCAGTTTAGTAATTATTACTCTGTTTTAGATGTGATGCAAACTATTTTGATATGTACCAATGACTATCTAAAGAATCTTGTTACTGCTGTACTGTATGCACTATACAAAATGATCATGATAAGCATTTTGTATGTTTACATGTTTCTATTTCCCACTGCTGCATCTGGCAGGAAATCAAACTTTTTTTTAGTATCGATGTCAATGAACTCAAATTTGGACATTTTTTTAATAGACATAGATGAAAACTAGGATCTTAGGGTCAACCTTTTAAATGTCAAATTTCTTTAAAGGTAAGAAGGCATCTATGATTTTCACCACAAGGAACAGTAAGTCATTTATCAGCAACCACATAGGTTGCTAACTCTTAAAGACATAGATATCTGGAGGTTTACAGCACAGAAAATGGACCTTTAGCCCATGAATCTGTGCTGGCCAGAAACAACTTAATTATTCAAATCCCATTACCCAACACCTGGCCCATCATGTTGTGTGCCTTAGTGCCATAAATGCATTTCTTAATGCTTCTTGAATGTCATGAGCATTTTTGCCTCTATCACTTGTACAGACAGTGAGTTCCAGATTCCCACTACCATTTGAATGAATTATTTCCTCACATCCCCTCTAAATCCCCTGTCCCATAAATAAACCTATGCCCCAGCTCATTGATCCCTCCACCAAGAAGGAAAGTTCCTTTCTGTCTATGATCTCAATGTTCCTCATGTTTCTCTCTCATGTTTCCACTCAATGATCATCTGCTACAAGGAAAAAAATACCCAATCTATGCAATCTATCTTCTTAACTAATACTTTTCACACCAGAAAATGTCTTGGTAAATCTCCTCGACCCTTCTTATGTGTAATCACATCCCTGTTATAATGTGGATTCCAGAACTGCACACAATAGTTTTGTAGTGGCCTAACCAACGTTTTATACAGCTCCAGCATCACCTTCCTGCTATTAAACTCTGTGCCTCTGCTAATAAAGGCAAGTATCCTATATGCTTCTTCACCACTTTATTTACCTGTCCGCTATCTTAGAGGGCCAGTATGCATACATGCCAAGGGCCCTTTAACCTTCACTGTTTCCCAGGGTCCTGATGATCTTTTTTTCCCTTTCCTTAATTGTCCTGCCTCAGATATATCTGGATTGAATTCCACTTGCCACTGATTAGCCCATTTGACTAGTAAGGGCATTAGTGAACTGGATAGGTTTTTACAACAATCAACAGCGACTACATTTAATTGCCCACCTTAGAGCTTCCATTGACAGCAGAATGGGAAGGTTGCCAACAATCTGAATTGCTTGGGATGGAGGCAGGAGGTTGCCAGGGTCCCCATCCTAGATTATGGGATACCCCACCACAGTCCTGGTTAAATGTTTCCATACCACTGAACCAATCAGAGGAAGGGCACAGATGGCTAGCCAATATCAATAGTGTGCTGCATAAGTAATTAGCAGATATGATAAATAACTACTTGTAATACCAAAGTTAATAGGAATGGAACAATACAGAATTCTAGCAATTAGTCATTCACATTGCTCCAGCTTAATTGAAGCAGTTCATTACTGAAGCCTCATGGCAATGAGTTTTAAGAGCTTGTGGAAATTGGTGCTATTGTTATTTGCTAGAAACATGTTGGTGATTTGTTGAGCCTCACTGGATGCAATCTGAGTGAAGATTTCACCTGGACTTCCAGATTTGACTTGCTGCATGGCTTTTGTAGAGAAAAATATAAGCTTAATTGGGACATCATTAAAATGTTGTTTTCTGAATGTTGCATTACCCATGAGTAACATAAGAGTTTCTGTCCTCCTCAGCCTCATGTGCAAGTAATGAAAACATTTTTCATGTATGCATAAATGAACATACAATTCCTTTAGTATCAGCCCATTGCCAAATTACATCTATCATAATCTTGGAAAGCCTAATCTACACTGGGTCCTGAGTAGGGCACTAAAGTGCAACCTTCAGCCAAGAATGCCCATGTCTTGTGTTATTGGTCATGCATGGATGAGTGGGTTTGATTCATTACAAAACCATCTAGAAGTTCTCAGATTTAGCAAGTAGCACTGCAATCTGGCAGACCTCCCGAGGGAACTTTGTGGATGTGTCTTTTATTTCCCTCATTTTCATAGCACGCTGAATCAAGAACCTTGCCTCAGTAGCCAAAAGCTAATGGAGTCTGAGAAGATTTGCTAATGAACGACATTTTTCAGCTCTCCATATTTCTCCACAGCTATGTAACTAAGAGCCTGCTGAACTTGTTAAATAAGGATAGTAAAGCTCAACTCTTAGGTGAGGCTAGAATTTGAACTTAAATGTGGAGCTACAGGTAACCATTCCCGATGAAGGACTGCTGCCCGAAACGTCGATTCCCCTGCTCCTCTGATACTGCCTGACCGGCGGTGCTTTTCCAACACCACATTCTTGACTCTGATCTCCAGCACTTGCAGTCCTCAATTTCTCCTAATCATCCCTTTCCAAACCAAACTAAACTAGAAACTTTAAAGGTTTAAAATCACCTTCAATAACATTCAGCTCATAAAAAAATAAGTCAGATATTTGATTCATTCCTTTGAACAGCTCAGCAGCTTTCAACAAAAGAACTGTCTGTGGTTGTTAAGAGATATCTTCTTTGGCTCATCATGGTAACCAAGTCTTCCTGATTTTGTCAATACTGTTGGCATAGTTTCAGGCAGAACAGCATCTTATTCCAACAATAGTCACATCTTCCCTCCTTTTCATTATTTATTTCCATTTGAGTGCAGATTGCCTGCCATACTGCAGATGAGCCTTGCGTTTTTAAGTGATTCTTCAAAGTGGCAGCAAAATCCATTTACTGCAGCACTGCCTCTTCCAGGTCAATGGTTTCAACTATGATTTCTCTACATTTTGGATACGACTCCAATTCAGAAGATACAGAGCCCTGGCTGAATTCAAGTAATTGAATGTACTGAACAAGCTCCAAAAATAACAAACACACCTTGCTATTAGTTCTGTCTAATAGATAAAGCAAAACAATTACTAAGGAGAGAACATAGAGTCATACTGTTAAATTTGAGAAGCTAATTCATTAGCACTGCAAGGAAGGCTTCACTGCTTCCACAGGCTTATTGTGTTTATCAAAAAAACTATCAATATCACAATATGAGCGGGTACATAATGACTGGGACATCAACAAAGACAAAGCTTAACTTTTACAATTGCACAATCAAGTTGAAGATAATATGGCACAAGGTGTGAAGACCTGGCAGCAATTCATTGTAAAGAATTGGCACCCCAGACAATGTGTCTCAAGATTGAATTCTGCAGAACTATGTTTAAACATTACTTGCTCATTTGTCTAAAATTTAAAATTAATATTGGAAAGAGATTTAGAATATAAAATGTTCATGTTCATTTACAACAAGACCTACATTCACACTTTGTCTGTTCAGTGGCTTGTAACATTCTCATAGACACACAGGTGGCAAACAGCAACTATCTTGAACAGCAGAATTGCCTAACCACTTCCTCTTAGCATGCAATGATATTCCCATTACCAAGTTCCCCACCATCAAAGTCTTAAGTATGATAGTGGGTCACAGGGTGGTGGCCAGTGATGAATAACAAACAACCTGATTCTCCAAAACCTCTCCAGCACCTACAAAGCACAAATTAGAAGAGTAATTTAATGCTCTACACTTAACTAGACGCACAGCACAGGGAGATGAACATTATTCTGCATAATGCAAAATCTTGTCCACCAATCTAGATCTCCTTCACCATTGGAGTACCAAGACAGCATTATTTGCTATTTATGGAATGCGTTGCAATAAATGTTCAAGGCTTCTTTGGGAATCTCTTTGAAAGCACTTAGAAGTAATGCATGAGGACAGTACAAGTTTCATTAATGTGAATTCGCTGTGACACATTTGACGAATTGGACACATTGTTTCTAAAGCGCAAACTTTTAAAATGTGTGTTGGCTATAATGTGATTAGATTAGCAGCACTTTAAGCATTGTATCTAAAGCATGATTTTTCTACAATGCGGGTTTGCACAAAAATGCAACCATAGCGATATGGAAGAGCTACTGGTATATAAATGGGTAATAAATGCTGGCCAATGCTAACAAGGCTGTCCTTATCTTAAGAATGAAAAAGGATGGCAACCATTGTTATGACATGGAGGTACAGCAGACCATTCATCCTTGACCATATATTGGAGATTATCTTCCACGTAAGCCGTATTTTGGATCCCACACACTTACCTTGTTACCATAAATTATATTCCTTTTCCTTCAACTATTTTATTTCTCCTGTTCAAAATTGTGGATATCAATTCTGTGATAATCACTAACATCTTAGACAGATTAGATGATTTGTTATAGTGCAAGACTAGAGAAAAGAATTCTTCCCCAAATTCTAGCCATTCATCTCAATCAATTCAGCAAAGTGATGGATTGAGGCAGATACACCATCATTCAATATTGAAGCACAGACTGGACCAACAATAGCCAGTTTGCGTGTTTCTTAATTAAAGAGAGCAGCCAAACATCTGAAAGGAAAACAGGTGATGGCTGTGGAATTGCCTCTTTAATATGTCAAAATGGATGCTGGATAAAAGATCTTTATATCTACTTATCATGTGCCCTTTTCAATACAATGACTGTTTTTAGTTTAATGCAGATTAGACACAAAAAGAAACTGCAGATGCTGGAACCTAAGGTAGACAGGGAGGAGGCTGGAAGTACACAGCAAGCCAGGCAGCATCAGGAGGTGAAGAAATCAACATTTTGGGTGTAACCCTACTTCGGGACTGGGGTGGCTGTAAGGGGGGGGGGGGGTTGGAAGCTGCAGATAAAGAGTTGGCAGTGGAAGGGTGGTGAAGTGGGGATAGGTGAAGCGAAGAGCTGGAGGGCTGAAGAGGTCATGGTGCTGTGGCACTGAGAAAGGGACTCACTGAGTGCACATCTGATGGAGGCAGAGAGCTTCTTCAAAGTGGGCATTCTTTGAAGAGACTTCACAGTAGTACAAACTCGGTTAGCCAATTCAATCAATTTCCTACTTAATTGAATTGTAACCATTTTTACCAAGTTTCTGTTTAAACCAATGCAACTTCTTTGTTAAGTCTTCCCACAGTCAAGTGGTTTAAGATGCTGCATTCAGCTTCCAGTCTCTATGAGGACATGGATTCGATCTTTTTGCTATCAATGCTTCAGGCGATGGATTTTTCAGAAAATTCAGCAGCTTTTTTTTTTGGAAAAGGCAGGTGCGCTGCAAAGTTAACTATCTTGGGAGTAGAGGGTCCAGGTTCAAGTTCCATCTCAGGGAACAAGGGCCATGGGGGAATATCATAACATGTAAAAACAGGTTGCTTCTTAAAAGAAGCCATTTCTTTTAGTAGTGCCTTCGCAGTGGCATTCTTTAGCCATGGGATCATTTCAGTAGAAAATAAGAAATGAGAAGCACTAGTTATATGCTCCTGCCCTATGACATCTAACCTAACTCACAGAACCTGACCTTATGGTAAAACAAATTTAAAAGAATCAACTCAAGCTCAATTATAGAGATATAAAAAAAAGACTGATTTATTATTTGAACTGTGACAACATTTAATATCCATCATTGGCCTTCACTGTCACAGCATGGTAGGCCACAATCATTCACTTATTCAACAGTTTCATTCCTGCTTATTAAAATAGTACAATTCATTAATTAAAAATATCTTAACATACCATTAGTAAGAAGAGGCAATGATTCAGAATATTTGACATTTGCTGTGGGAATTGTATGTACATGATTGATGCCGCTCAATAAACCAAAATCCCTTTATGTTTTCACAGTTGAGAAACATGACAGGATCCACAGAGAAAAAGAAAACTGAAAAAAAAAATCCAAAGCACACAGTTGTTAGATTAAGCCAAGATACTCTTGCTGAATTGACATTGAAATCTCCCATCCATCGTTCATCTGTCCCTCCACTATGCTCAGTACGTCTTCCAACTGGTGCTCAACATGGACTGATTCATCAGTTGAGAGTGTGAAGGATTGGCAGAGAATAATTAACAGGAGGTTGCTTGCTATGTTTGACCTGATGCTGACACTTCATGGTGTCCTGTGTCTACACGCAGAGCTCACGGGCAACTTCCTCCAAAATTGTACCACCACCTTTTGTCAATCTGTCTACTGAGGGGACAGGAAATATACAAAGATAGTGATGATGGTGTCTGGAATATTATTTGTAAGGTATGATTTCTCAAGATAGACAATGTCAGGCTGTTGCTTGACTAGTCTGTGGGACAGCACCCAATATTAGCATGCCTCTGAGTTAGTAAGGACAACTTTTCAGGATAGAGCCAAAAAAACTACAGATGCTGGAATCCAAAAGACAAAAATACTGCCGATGCTGTAGACAGGGTAGACAGGGCTGGGTTTGCCATTGTCTTTTCCGGTGCCCAGGCCAGTGCTGGCTAGTCCAACCAGATTCCTTCCTTGTTTTTATCACTTTGTAGCAGCTGTGATCTAACTGCGTAGCTTGCTCAGCCATTTTCAAAGGCATTTAAAAGTCAACGACACTGCTGTATATTTGGAATTGCATGCAGATCAACACAGGTTGATCACAGCAGATTTCTTTCCCTAAAGCACATTAGTGAACCAGATAGGGTTTTATAACAATGGTTTCATGGTCACTATTAGGTTAGCTAACGTTTTAATTCTAGATTGATTTCTTGAGTTAAATTCAACTAGCTGCTAGGGTGGGGTTTCAAGCCATATCCTCAGAGCAATTGCCCGGCTCTCTGGATTGCTAGTCTAGTGACATTACAATTGCACCTTCAGTTTGTCTTAATATGGTGATAAAGTATTTGATAGGCTAAATGGAAACTATTTCTTCTGATAGGGTAGGGCAGATGGAGAGGTAGTGAAGAACAAGGAGGCCTGACCATAATATTAAAGTTAAATCATTCTAGGTGGATGTTGGAAAACATTTCATCATGCGGAGGATGATGAAATGCTGAAATTCTCTTGTTCAGAGGCTTTTAAAGCTAATCCAATTGAAATATTCAAAACTGAGATTGATTGATTTTTGTTTGTTAAAGGTATTAAGTTAAATGGAACCAAGGTAGGCAAGTACAGATCACAGCTCTCAACTAATTGAAAGATGGAACAGGTCTAAGGACAGAATCCTCTACTCCTGCTCCTTTATTCTAAACATGCCAGCCAACCTGTATACTGTAAGATCCAAAGATGGAATTAATTGAAGGAGAAGAGTCACCCAGGTGCCAGGAGAAGTCACTACTTTTCCTCAAATAAAATATTTAACATTCACTTGAATAGGGATATAGTTCACAGTTTAACATCTCATCTAACAAAATCTGTAGCTGCAACAACGCAGCACTTTCTTTGTTATATATTAAAATGTCATGTTAAGTTATACAATCAGATGCAGTGCTTAACTGTACCTCCTGTTGCGGAGATGCAACTGTGGAAAAATCTAAACCTGGCTGACAACTTCCTGCTTAACTCAATTGATAGCATTCTTGACTGCTGAAAGTTGCCTTTATTATGTCCTGAGAAGTTTTGACCTGCCTGTCAGTTGGGCAGTGTAGCTCATATAAAAAAACCATTATCATCATTTTCGGTCTACACAAAGACAGCCCCCTTGGTTCAATCATTTCCATGTCACTTTGTCCTGAGCCAGAACCATCAGTTTCCAATATCATCTTTCAAGTTTCAATCCACCTGTCACTGATGTTCTCTTCCTCGTTTTCCTTGTAATCTTTCTTCTTTGGTTGTATGTCTCTTGTAGCACCTTGTATAATGTTGTACCCTACCCAGTTTCTTTGCTATTTTCTAATTTGTGGCCATCAAATTGCTTTGCTTATTCCTTCTCCAGCACAGTTCATCATTTGTTCCATTTTCTGAGCAGCTGAAACGTTGCATTCTCTCTAAAACTCTCATTTCAAAGCTATTTAGCAAGTGATTTGAAGATTTGAATATTGACCGAAACAAAACAATACTGAATCAGGAGAAAGTGAGGACTTACAGATGCTGGAGATCAAAGTCGAAAAGTGTGGCACTGCAAAAGCACAGCAGTTCAGGCAGCATCAAAGAGCAGGAGAATCGATTATTCGGCAATTCTCCTGCTCCTCAGATGTTGCCTGACCTGCTGTGTTTTTCCAGCACTGTACTATTCAACACTCCAAATCAAGTTATTTACAAGCCATTTGAGTTACTTATTCTGATTTGCAGTTGAAAACTCTCTCTTCTTATTAACTACAGCTTTTCCCCTTACTATCCTTTTTTATATTTTTTTATTGCAATTTCTAACCGCAGATATTGCACTTTGTGGCAACTTGAGTTCTTCCACATGTTCTAGTTCTTTTTGTTTTATGAATATGTGAATTTTTGTTGTACAAGTTGACATATGCAAACTGAGGTGCTTAAAATGATTTATCATTTCAACAGCTTCTGAATGAGACAATTTCAGCATTGTATCATCCTCTGCATGATGAAATGCTTTCCAACATCAACTTAGATGGTTGATTTGGTTTGATTTGGCAATATCTGTAGTTTGGTTTGTCAATGTTCATTTCTATTACTTCATAAAGAGTTCCATTAAGAGATCACACTTTTTTTTCTCTGATCTGTCTACTAGTTCTTGTAATCCTTCTTCTGTGCTTTGTCGTCTGTAAATCTCACTAATGCTATCAGTCACTAGCTCCCATAGTCTTAGCACTAGATTCTGTGTCTTCAAACATTTCCTTAATTACTGATTTTGCATCGACATTGATAAACAAAACCCTTGTTGATCTCTTCTAATTATACATGGTTCTGATTTTCTGTTGGCTATTCCTGATGCTATTTGGCCCATGTATGACTTTCTTATAAGTTGGCCACCTCTCCAGCACTAACATATAAAATTAACAGGTTAATAATCACTGTTGTTGCTTCAGCCACATTTTACAGAATACAAAAGACATTCCAAAAGTCTTCAAAACATTTGTAATCAGTTGAAAGTCCTTCAGTCTTGAGAGTAGTAGCACAAAGACTCAACAATGTTTCAGGTGTGAGAATACTAAGACATTGAAGGCTGAGTGGTAACAAGGCCTCCTATTACCATCAGACAACACAACGTCAAGGCCATCAACCACTTGACTAGTCTGGAAAGTAACATCTCCAGAAAAGTCAGACACCTTCCACAACTTAAGGTTGTGGACATCACTTCAAGCGATAATATTATCATTGACAAAATGTTACTTCTTCCAGGCTGGTCAGAAGCTCGCACAGGACAACATGATGGAGCAACCATTGACACTGGCAGGATGAATGATAGTTGACTGACTGCTACCAGATGAGTAAGAAGATGGGGCCAACCAAAGAAGGTCTGGTGACATGCATTTAAGGGGGAAACTTCAAAACTGGGATGGCTCATGGGAAGGACCAAAACTGACTGTAATTGATTGAGACTGGTAGAGGAATCTTGCTGCCTATTGCCGCATATGAGACCAGAGAAACAAACAGAATGTATAGTTTGTGTGTGGTGAAGGTTAATGAATAACAACAATGAGTATTGACAAGCGAGGTCTGTTTCAGTTAGATGGCACAGCACTGGAAGGGACTTAATTTGATTTACCTTTAATTAGATTCTCTTTTTCAGTAAGACTTGCTAATTTTTCAATTAACAATTAGTGTCTGAAAAGTATTACTAGAGTCAGTCTTACTCAAAATGCAGATGTGTTCACCCTTCCCCCACTTACTAATTACGCATGATGTGATTATGAACATAAATCAATCATTGAATCTTGGACTTGAGAAGTAATCTTTAACGGGTTTGTGGTAATTTATATATTTATTCATGGTATTTATTAAGAAGGTTTTTGAAATTAAAAATCACTGTTTCTAGGAAAGTGTAATTTGCAGCAAAGGACAATTATCCAGATGTTGTGGTACCAAAACATTTTTATAAGGAGGGGGTGGGTTTAAGTAGTGTGAGTTAGTTTTCTTTGTACTGGTGTCTCATGATTTTCAGCCCCCTACCGATTGTTATGTAACTGCATTTTACGGTCATTTCAGTTGGCAACAGACACAGGGTAATCCCATATCTGAAACTCTGCACCAACAACTGGTTGTTACCCTGTAAGGTGAATTGCGTAAAACTTCCATCATAGTATCTCTGAGGACACTTAGATTTAAGAGATGAATGTGAAGAATGCTTTTCATAAAGGTAGGTCTCACCACTCACTGGGGA
The DNA here is from genome assembly GCF_004010195.1 of Chiloscyllium plagiosum. Taxonomy (NCBI): domain Eukaryota; kingdom Metazoa; phylum Chordata; class Chondrichthyes; order Orectolobiformes; family Hemiscylliidae; genus Chiloscyllium; species Chiloscyllium plagiosum. Next base: position 20,554,145 of record NC_057735.1, read on the forward strand.
ATTCTGGGATCACCAGTATTAAAATATATTGAGTTCTCATGATGGGGTTGTTGAGGTCTCCATCATACAAGGGAATCAGTGGGGAGAAGTGCTCTGTTTGGGCAGCAAAGCACAGTGGTTGCAGAATCTGTAAGTGTCTCTGAGGGGGAACCTGCAATGTCTGTCAAGGAGGCCTGAAGCAATATATCACAGCTGATGCATGCACCAAGGGGTGACAAATCTGGTGAGCGTGAATAAGCTGAAGTAAGCAGAATGAAAACACCTACAGCAACATTGCAGGGAAAATTGAAGAACCACTTGGAAGGTCAGGTATATTCCTTAGGGCACAGTTGTCTACAGGAAGTGGATACGCTGACTTCTAAAGCATGCGTGATAAGTACAACTGACAACTTTTGTTTAAAGAAGAGCAGAAATATGAAGAACAAGTTTGTCATCTAAGTGGAAGCAGAATTTCTATGAACTCAAAGGCTATGGGTACCATAATGAAAGTGAATAGCAAATAATACTAAGGCTAAGCTCTTCTAAGAAGGCAATGTTAGATAAAGTATCAGTTGAATTAATTACTGATGTAATTGTAATGATTTTATATAAATATTCTTCCATGTCAGACTCATGATATTTTCAAGTTCACTTAAAGGGCACTTGATAAACGTATTTCAGAACTACAATTCCTTTGAATCTAATGACAGTTTGTAATGTTTTATTTCAGGATTTAAAATAACCTTCATTTGCCACCATTCAAACTCAACACTGGACACTTGTTATTACAGGAGAGAATCCACTTGATGACTGTTGAGCTAATAGTACTGCTGTGATTGGCCACTAAAATGTTAACAAACCTCTGGTAGTTTTGTTTGGTGCAGTCATTAGGAAACAATTGTTTCTTTGCATCTTTTGTTCCTGCTGTGTAGGATTGAGCTTCATCTTTCACCTGAGGTGCCAACAGAAAATGACAACCCCTTCGATTGGGGGAGCTAATGCAAAGCTGAGGAAGAGAAATATTCTCTGTGTCAAATTCATTGTCATATCATGCTGGCATTTATTCATCCATGCCCAAATCACCTCGATTCTGAGACCTATTTGAGAAGTGGGTCTGGCTGATAGCAGCTTGGAATTTGCAATTTGTTACAGTTAGAATACCAAGTCTAGGTTGGTTTGGAAGTGACTTCAACCTCTATTTGTAACTAAAGATAGAATATTCATATCCTTTATTGGATATGTTCCCGAAAGGAAGAGTTAAAAGTACACCACAAGCAGGTGTGAATTCACAAAGTCTAAAAATAATCCACTCAAAAAGGTGTAAATGCATCCTGTAAATTGATTCCAGAATTACAGTCTAACACAGTGGTACATAGAACACTAAGATAAGTGGAATCCTCTAACTTTTCTATGAAAAGAATCTCACAAACATTAAAAAAAATTTGAGGGCATGGGAAGGAGGAATTAGATAAACACTTTGAAAGGGTAAATTGTCAGGGCTGGGGGAAAGAGCAGTATTATGGGATTAATTGACGACTCTCTCAAAAAGCTGTCTAACAGGCATGATGGATCAAATGATTTCCTTCTGTGCTGACCATGACTCTACACTTCAGAAGAGTAATCATTCTGGTTCTTCTCATTTCACCTTGGCTCCTGGGATAAATGTGTCTACATTTTTGACCTCTGATAAAGAAACATTCCATGCAAAACAACTCACACATAAAACTACAGACGTTGCTTTCCCTCGGTTTGTCAATTAGAAAAGTGCTTTGCTTTCCTAATTGATTGCTCATAGAAAATTCATTGCAACCAAATCAGTCATGTACAGTGTTGTCACACTGTTAACTTTTATTTACAGTTTCACTCCAAATGTTTAAATTATTAAGACGCTTTACACCTGGCAGGATAACTAGCACCAGACACAGTCAAGTATTAAAAAGTGTTGGGGGGTAGTGATGAAAATTGAATTTATTTTTAAATCAGATGCTGATATGAGAGTTACCAGAGGATAAATAATTAGGCTGACACAGACACAGTCAGATCTGCTTCATTGCACTGTAACCTAATTCCTCTAATTCATTAAAATCTAACTGTGGTAACATGTCCTGACAATTCCTGCTGGGCTGCAGAATCGCATAGAACTCATTTAAATGTATCTGTGTGAGCATATGCTTGGGTTTAACAACAGCAGAAATAAGGTTATTTTGATAAGAAAAATATTGATTCTTGCTACCTGCAGAGTGCTTGCACATCACTGTTACTATCCTCACATTACTACCAGGATGGGGATTTATTTCCTATTTCCTTCAGTGGGAATATGCGGCTCTTTTATAATAAGGTTTGAAAGAACTAACTACTAAACACCTTATCAGCCTTATCCATACATCAATATGCTCGTAGCCAAAATTGATAATGGTTGCAAAATTCCATTGAGATGGAATTTGGTGAATTGGCAGTTGGGGTTGTAGAAAAGCTAAAAGTTAATTTTCAGAGAATTCAGCAAAGGTCAAGCAAACTTTGACTTATCGGTGATTTCAACTTAATATTTCTTGTACCATAAAGATAACTGCCATGGAGATTATAAGTAAAGATCTTTATATCTGCACTACATCAGAAAAAAGATAAACGACAGCTGTCCTCATTGTTAAATTCAAAAATGGTACTCAGTGAATGAAGTTGCTTTTAAGCTGTGTAAGAAGTTGCCAAAAACATGGGTCTATAGTACACACAGTGGACCGACCTGTTATTGTATAAGGAAGACAATTATTTTACTTCATCTTAATGTGACTGCTGTTCCAGTATTATAAAATATTGTTGCACTGTTACAAAGTGACTGAATGATTGACATTGGTTCACACACATGAGACTCTAAATATTGATCTCAATTCTGATAGAAAACATTGCACCAGTGAAGCAGAGCACTTTTCCCAGCAGGAAGGAAACCAGAAAGTGGGGTTGAGGCATTCTGAGAGGCAATATTTAATGTTTTTATGTTTACTCTTGTTTCTCTGCATTGAATATAAGTAATACTAACCTTTGCTGGGCATCTTTGATGATATCTCTGAAAGTCTAACTATATTTGTAACTAATAGCTTAAAGTAAATTAATTACATTGAATTTGTAACTTGAGATTGGTAGATTTTGGTCAGGGGCTGCGTGTGGGATTTAACCCTCTGACTGAAATCAGTCACCAAATCACCTTCTTCCAATTATCAACAGCCTTTCAGTTCCAAAGCACCTTGCTCCATTCTCCTCCTGGTTTCATGCTCTACTTGTGTGCTAGCATGTATACACAATTAAGTATCTCAACAAAACTGAACCACCTTGAATCTGAGTGCTCTTATATATTCAGAAAATAGATCCAATCATGGTTCTTTAGCTAATGTATTTATGAGACTTTTTAAATCAGTTTAAACAGTTTGTGAATTATGTTTGAAGAGCACCCTCAGTAGGAAACCTGATTTGATAAATAATACCTGACAATGTAGCACTCGACCAGCATTGCACAAGAGTTTCAGCCCAGATTTTGGGTAGAGTTTAATGACCATCCCAGAGATGAGTTTGAAGATGAAAAGGGTACTTAATTGGGTGAGAGGTATGGTTGGGGACCCACTGCCTTCCCATCTCTGCCCTGATTAAATCAGGACCAGGAAGGCTTCTGAACAATTAATGCCCTCTTAAAGATCTCAACCGTGTTGTGCTTGTCTGTGGGCTGCCAGCAAACACCCTCATTGTTGGGCACTGCATGGCATTTAATTGGCAGTGGACCTTGTGGAATGGAGGTGAGTCAGAGTTTTCACCTGCTGTCCAGACACCAGGTAATTACCCCTAACCCCACCCCCCATCACCTGTCCAAAATCTTACCAGGATAACAATTTCCATTTCAAAACAGATTCATCTGACAATCTGCCTTTCTCCTTTAATAGTAAGAAGCAATGTTCTGAAAGCTAGTGCTTCCAAATAAACCTGTTGGATGATAACGTGGTGTTGTGGGATTTTTAATCTTTAGTAGTAATCATCACTCCTGTGATATGCAGATAATTTAGTGAAAGTGGTGACACAGTAGTAATGTTATTGGACTAGTCCTTAGGCACTGCAAATATTCTGGAATGCTGGGCTCAAATCCCATGCTGGTGGAATTCAAATTTAAGGAGTTGAAAGTTAGTATCAATACTTGAAACATTGTCATAAAGATCAAGTTGATTCAAAAATGTCCTTTGTTAAGGAAATTTGGCATGCATACCTGGTCGGGTCTATAAGTCACTCCAGGCCCACAACATTGTAGCTGACGTTTAACTGCCCTCTGTAATAGCTCGGCAAGCCACTCAGTTGTGGAAATTAGGGATAAGCAAGAAGTGCCCATGAAAGAAAGTTACACCTCCAGAAAAAAAAATATCACTCACTCTCTCCAAACAGTGAAAGTACTAATCCACATATTGACTGTTGACCTCCATCATAAATGAAGCTTTAAATGGAAAAATGATTTCAGTAAAAATAAGCTAATAATACCCGATGATTGGTGGCCTTCCTAACTTTCAATGTTGCTGAGGCATTTCTGATCTCTTATGCTCCTGGGCCAATTTTCCTCTGCGTTCCTCCAAGGAGCTTTCAGATCTAGATGCAAAGGGAAGACAAACAGAAATCTATTCTGCCAGAAGTGACAAGGTGCTTTCCCCAGTCTTTGGGCATAACTTTCCTCTCCCTAGAGGTGTTGAGAAGAGCAAATAATTGGGTGCATTGCCTTGGAGAGATACTCCTTACCTTCTTGCCACCTCTGCTATTAAATGCTGGGTGTAAAGGTCCATTGGTAACCTTCTTGACTCAACAGCATTTCAGGCCCTTAAGTGATCAATCAATGGCTACTTAAGAGCTTCAACAAGCCATGAGTCCAATTTCCTGCTTTCCCACCAGGCAAGAAATGTGCCTGGTTTCTGGAAAACCAGAAGTGTGTGTGCTTGTTTGACACATGTATGACTTGTGTGTGTGTAACTTGTGCTTGCATGTGTGAGACTTGTATGTGTGAGAGAGTATGAGTATGTGTGTGTATGTGTGCGACTCGTGTTTGAGAGAGAGTGTGAGTGTGTGTGTGTGTGAGCCATGCCCCTGCTTTACTTTAGACTCCTTGACCCACCTCTCCCTCGGACCTCCATTCCATAATGAGTGAAATCATAATACTTACCTTCTCACCATTTGATCCTCTGCACATTGCCCCTCTGTCAACCATTTTTAGGTTCCAGAGACTGTAGTCGAGGAGCAACTCCATTGTCAAGGCCAGTCATTCACTAGTAGGTTTGTCAATTAGATCCTAATAAATTGACAGGAGCTTGATTCAGACTCTGTTCTCAGTGGTAGGGGCAGCAAGTCAGTCACCATTGAATACACCTGCCCCGACACTTTGACTCCAAATTGGAGGAAAACCCCTT
>NC_057735.1:20560046-20571460 GCF_004010195.1 Chiloscyllium plagiosum
TGTTGTAATCCTACTTTTAAGAGATTTTCTCCAAAGGTTGATCACAAGCGCATTCCAAATATTTGAAAATAGATTGTGAAACATTTGTTCTATTATTCAGTACAACAATATTCCATGCATCCCTGTTTGATAAGCAATTTGTTGTGGCAACTGATAACACATCATTGAAAATGATTTGGTGCAAGCCATGGATGAGGACACCACCTCGACTACAGTGACTTCTGGAAAAAGTATGGGGTATGTCTGTTGAAAACTGGCAGTAAAACAATTACTTCAGACATACTTAGCAGATTACTAAATCCAGAAGAGCTTCTCGAGGTATCATCAGACTTACATTTAGAAGTTGTAAAGAATGAGGTAGGAGCTCTACTCAAGGTCAACTTGATGAGTTTTGCAGAGCACAACTGTAATCAACATCAGGAGGCAAAACTAATGGTCCGCTTCTGAAGATATTGTAGAAGTCTGGCCTAATACAAAACAAGAGGTGCCAGATACTCTGAGGCTGGGCAGAAATGAACTAGGTATCTTAAAGGTGTAAATTTTAAAGGAAAATAGGTACACTTCATCAGCATATATTATCAAAGCTACATCAGGGACATAAGGTCAAAGAGCAAACAAGCAGCCTGATAGGGGACACTCTGTACTGGCCAGGGGTCAACAATGCTATCAAGAAGACAGGATATTTAAGGTGTGTCCGAGTCACCAATCACATCAATATAAGGCACCACTACACCCTTGCAAAATCTCATTGAACTTTTCTGTTGTTTAAGGGATTCCGGACCCTGGCGTAACCTTGTGATAATTTCACAGAGCGGCACATCACTGAGAATGAATAGTATAGTGAGAGTAGAGTTAGAACAGAACTACATCTTACTGCTCTAGACTAGCGCACTCTAGAGTGAGAGATAGTCCAGAATATGTGAATATAAGTTTCCAAAGAATATAAATTAATCATTAAGTTTATAACTAATTATAAGATCATGATCTAGCGTACATAAAATTATCATGCATAGACATATTTAGTATTGATGTAATAAATAGTGTTACTTGGAAGTCTAAGCCTAAAGACAGTTCTTGAACTGGTTTCTCCTTGGGCAGTTTGTCTTAAACCCAATCTCTCAGTATGGCATCAACTCACATGATAAAAGACTGTCATCTAAAATTTCTTGAAGGACTTATTTACTTTGCATTGCAATGATTTTCTCTGAGTCATCGCCGGAAAATTGATTGAAACCTTAAATATGTCAGCAGCAGCCACAATAAATGCAACTTCTGATCTGTTCCATACACCTGAAACGTTCATATCTGATGGTGGGCCACAATACATTATTAGATCTTTTAGAGGCACGTGTGCCAAATCAAGCATAAACCATGTGACAACCTTACCATATTACCCTAGACCCAATGGTCTTGCCAAGTGAATGTTTTGCACCATTAAGGAACTAATGAATTTGAATTAGAATTAGGTTAATTGTGACATGTATTCAAGTACAGGGATACTTGAGTACAGTGAAAGGTGTATAAAGTTGTCATTTCCTCCAATTAGGTACAAAGCTATGACGGTACAAAAACTTAAATATCATTTGGAAAATTGAAGAAATAAAGTTAAAAGGTGAGCATTACAGCCTTCATAAATCTGGGTACAAAGATACCTAGGTACAAATTTTTAGACATAAATTAGACAAATACAGAAATAAGGTTAAAAGTTCAGCATTCCAGTATTAAAGTTTTAAAAAAGGGAGTCCATGCTGGGCTTCAGCTCAAGGCTGGGATTCTGAGAATCATGAAGTACAGGGTGATGGCAACAGCATTCCTGGGTTAGAATGTTCACTTAAAAACAGCATGGGCTTACTATTATCAGGGATAATAGTAGATCAGGAGAAAGCAGATCAGGAGAACCTTGCCAACCCATTATTTTATGTCGCATCTTAAACTTTTTATTCTGCAATTCTTGTTTCTGGGTCAATAGCTTTTTTTTTAACAACTACCATAATATACATGTATTTTCATTCTTAATGTGTGTGATTTTATCTTGGAAAGAAAAGTAACCATGATGTAGCAGATATGACTGTCACCTTGTGTCAGTCTAACTTGAAGCATATATTATGAAGGAGTGCAGGGAGACCTAAGAGTTCAGGTGCATAATTCTTTTAAGTTTGCATCACATGTTGGCAGGGTGGTTAAGAAGATGTTTTAAGCATGCTTGTCTTCATTGTTCAGACCTTTGAGTATGTGTGTTGGGACGTCATATTGAGGTTGTGTCGGAAATTGGTGAGGCCTCTTCTGGAGAACGATGTTCAGCTCTGGTTCCCTTTTATAAAAAGGAGAGGGTTCAGAAAAGATGTATCAAGATGTTGCCGGGAAAGGAGAGTTTGAGTAATAAGGAGAAGTTGGATCAGCTGGGACTTTTTTCCCTGGAGCTTAGGAAGTTGTAAGGTAACCATACAGAGGTTTATAAAACTGTGAGGGATATAGATAAAGTGAATGGAAGATGTCTTTTCATAGAGTGGAGGATTTCAAGACTGGGGGTATATTTTTTAAGTGAGAGGAGAAAGATTAAAGAAAGACATGAGGGGCAACATTTTTATACAGAGAGTGGCTCATGCGTAAATGACTTTCCAGAGGAAGAGGTGGATGTGGGTACTATTGCAACATTTGAAAGACATTTGGATAAGTACATGAATAAAAATGTTTGGAAGGATATAGCCCAAGTGCAGGCAGATGGGACTAGTTTAGTTTGGGGATTATGGTTGGCATGGACTCGTTGGACCAAAGGGTCTGTTTCTGTGCTGTATGATTCTGAGTGTAGTTTTCCTGTAACAAAAGCTGCTGTACAAAATCTGCCTGCTGATTGATCCAGTAACAGATCTTTGAATAAACTGAACCTATGTCTATTTACCAGTCCTGGTGTGAGTAAACATGAAGTCATTGTACTAGGCAATCCAGGCAATTCCATATGCCTATTACCGTCAAATCACCTATGCCCCCTAGCCACATTCACAACCAGAGAGCAGTTTAGTAAAGCCCAGCTACTGGAACAAACACAGAGAATGCTGGAGAAACTCAGCAGGTCTGGCAACATCTGTGAAGAGAGAAACAGACTTATAACATTTTGAATCTGCTATGGCTTGTTCAGAACTGAAAGGTGTTAGAAAATAGATTATATTTTATACTTATGACAGAGGCAGAGGAAGAGCGTAATTAGTGTCGAGGTTCAATGCAAAAGACAAAGTGGTTGTCTGTAATGAGGGAAAGAAAATGTTAAAAAGATGCAAATTAAAATGTGAAGGGGAACAAATGGTGGATCGAGGAGAAGAAGAGAAGGGAAGAAAAATGGAGGGTAGACACAATGCAGTCAATTTCTGAAGTTATTGAATTCAATATTGAGGTCTTGAGGCCATAAAGTGCCTAATTAGAACATGAGGTCTTGTTCAGCAAGCTTCCAGTACCAGCCCTTGTGCAAACCAGAAGCTCACTCATGCTATGTGAGTAGTGCTTACTCTACAAATTAGATTGTTTAGAGTCACTGGACCTGAAACGTGGACCCTGTTTTTCTCTCTACGGATGCTACCAGACCTGTTGAATTTCACCTGCATTTTCTGATTTCGTTTCAGACTTCCAGCATCTAAAATTCATTATTTTTATTTGACTTCATATCTCTGACTAGTCACAAACTTGTTAAGTTTTCTTTAGATTCTTTGTAAGATCTGAAGATTATTTGGTGAAGCAATTGGTATTGAAAATCTCTGGAGAATGTATCCAGTTGAAAATGTGAAGACAAATCTATTTAGACATTATTAATTTGTTCTTATATTAACAACTCATTAAATAATTAAATGTGTTAAATAGTTGGTGTAGTAAGTAGTTTCATGCATAAAATATTTAAAAATTCTTATTAGAGTTGTCATGTAAATTATTAAATGTTATGGATTTTAGCATTAAGTATTAAAGATTTACATTCATGATAATTAAACATTTAGAAAAATGTATGCCCAATGTGTCTTGGTATGTATTTGGGAGAAATGGTTCTTTTCCATTGCTGAGGATGCTCAAGACGTAAACTCATAGGAGGGAGCATGTCCAAGTAAAACACAGTGATGGGTGCTGGTATAAGATACTACAGTAGAGCACTGGGCTAGTAATCCATGTTGTTGGATGAATGATTTCAAATGAGTTAAAATCTCATCATAAATGCTGGGTAAATAAAATCCATTGCTGTAATAAAAATAATTTGGAATAAAAAGCTAATATATGTAATGGTGACTATGGGTCTACTAGATTGTCAGAAAATTTAATGTTCAATTGGAAAGATGATCTGCTGTCCTTACTCAGTCAGGGTTACATGACACTCCAGAGCCACAGCAATGGAGCTTCCTCTTAACTGTCCTCTGAAATAGTGTAGCAAGCCATTCAGTTGAGGACAATTTAGGGATGGTAAATATATACTGGCCTCAGAGACTTTAATGAATGAATTAAAAACACACACACTTTTCTGTGTATCTCTAAGGCAGAAAGATAGTTCCAGATTTGATACGTACAATGTAATACATTTTACATTCATTATGAATAGCTCCACACTACTGAAAAAAAAAGGATGGATCTTCTTCAGAGTTACTGCCTCTCCACTGTGGTAACTTTGTCTGCAGTGAGATGGAAAACCAGCTTGCCTGTATAAAAACATTTCCATTTATGTGTTTGTATACATATGTTTAGGTCATATGTGCATATGGCATGCTTACTCTGGCAGAGTGGTAATAAGCCAAAGAAATTTGCAGCATAGAAGAAAATCTTTTGGACTATTGTATTTATAATGACCACCTGAAAGAGCTATCCAATTAGTTCCATTCCACAAACACAATCACATTTTTATTTTCCAAGCATTTACCTACTCCGATTTTTCTAAAATATCATGGATTTTTAAAATTATTCTAGGTTCTCACAACCCTAATCCTGTGGTACAATATTCTCATCATCTTTCTTTGTGCTTTTTGTGATTCATCCTGTGCTGACTCAATCATTAGTGGAAAGATTTTCTCTATTTACCTAATCGAAAATCATCCACAGCTGCCAAATCTCCTGATCAAATTCCCACCCATGTTTGCGAATCTCCTTTTCACTCTTTCCATTGCCTTGATGTCATTCATAAAATAAATCAAACAGAACTATACCCAATTTAGTGCTCTAACCAATGATTTGTTCTAATTTTGCTTTTGCTTTTGTACTCAATTATATAAAACTTAGGGTATTGATGTTTTTTAAGCAGTTAAATCCTCAATCTCTTCTTTTTAAAGATTTCTGTATCTGAAGACCTAATCCTCTTTACTCCTTTAATCCTATCAGAAATTTACCATTTTTCATCCTTTTCTTTGGAAAATATATTACTTCATATTTCTCTGCATTGGATTACATCTGACACCTATCTATCTTATCTAAGCTACATTTCCTCCTGAGACTTCTGATAATTCACTATGTTCAACATTTTTGTGTCACTTGCAAATATTGACATGGTGCTTCTATCCTAAAACTAATGCATATCTATCTGTCAAGAAGAACTATGATCTTAATGTTGACTTTCAGGGACATATTATTTATATCTTCAGTTTGAAAATAGGTCCATTATTTACTATTCAGTATTCCATCTTCTTTAATCAATGTTTTACCCACATCAGCAGATTGGACTAGAACTCCATCCAAGGCCCCAAAGGAGCTTTCCACATCCATCAAACATATTATTTATATCTTCAGTTTGAAAATAGGTCCATTATTTACTATTCAGTATTCCATCTTCTTTAATCAATGTTTTACCCACATCGGCAGATTGGACTAGAACTTGTTACAGGCATGTAATGGAAGCAAAGTTAGGCAGTATCGTCAACCTGTCCACAAACACGTCAAATATTGACTGCCGTTATATTTGAAACAGTTCTGACATAGGCAACCTGAAACAGGTGTTGCTCTCTTTGTATAATATGCAAATAGGGGACAGGGTGCCTGCTTTAAACTCCCTTCTCAAAATCTGCCTTTTGTGATCACAACATTAGAGTAAAGGGAATTATACCTTAAGTATCTCTTATCATACTCTGTATACAGTGGATCTCATTTTACTTCAATAGTTGATGCTGAAATGGCTGAATTCATGACAGCAATATTTCCATATAGCCTAAACAACAGTCCTTGAAGAACTGCTGAATGATATCACCAAATAGATTACTTTTCTTAAAAATAGTTGGTGAAATGTAGGACCAATTAGAGAGAGAGTGTCCACCCCACCTCCATACCATAAACAACATTATTGATAGCCTCACTTCACTTTCTCAAATCAATGTTGCATATGGATTTGAAAAAAAAGTCTGAAATGATTATTATTATTGAGGAATGCTATGGGAATAACTCACTATGCTGAAGTCATATGGAATTATGGGCAGAACAGCTTACAATCTCAAAGGACTGAGACCTAACATTTGGTCCTCCTTAACGTCTTTGTAACAATGTCTGTCATGTAAGAGTAACTTGTAACTATTCATTAACATGCAAAATTGATATCTTGTTAACAATAAGAGCCTCTTCTGAAATATCATAGAAAATGTTGGAGAAACCTAGCAGGTCTAGCAGCATCTGTGGAGAGAGAAACTGAGCTTATGTTTCCAGTCCAGGATGACTCTTCTTCAGATTTAAAAAGACTCTTCTAATTGGACAAGGAAGCAGTTTTCCTCTACCACATCAGACTATGTAGTCTCCTTCAATTAAAAACATTAGTGGCAGCAACATTCACCCCAGCAACAGCTCATGATACAGTGAGTTGATTTGCACATACAACACTACCCTTCTTCCAGGGCCTATGTGACAGCTACTGTCCTTGAGGAACGGATGAGTTGCCTCTTGGCATCTGATTGATGCTTCCAGCTCCACAGAAATTGTGAACATCCCATTTAGTCTATTCCTGATGGCTTCCCTTATCCATCCCCTTTTTTGCAATCACTTGCTTCCTCACTTTCTTCTATCCAAAGGACATAGCTGAATATCCATGATGGTGAAGTAGCCAACCCAACTTATCAATTAACATTCACAGTTTGCTGTTGAGGTCCAGTTTTAAGAAAACCTCGTAACCTCAGTGTTCTGGTTCCAAGCAAATTGCCTCTTTATGGCCCTAAAATATGCCTAAACAAATTTTTATTCAATTATCTTTAATACCATGTGGTTTAACTTTATTAAAAAGCAATATTTTTGCTACATTATGAAATGTTTTATTGAAAATTATTAAAAAAAATCTCCAGTGCATTTCTTTTTCCGTTCCATTCTGTTCCTTCTATGAAGAATCCTATCATTGTCAAATATGATACTTCTTTTATGATTCCATTCTGGCTGTCCTTTATTAGTTCATGCTAGTTGAGCGTGTATTAATATTATCCTGTATTATGGCCTTCAGTAGCTTGGCAATTGCTGAGGTTGGGCTGATATGATCATTCTCTTTCCTTTGTTTTAATAGACAAATTACATTGCCAACTCTTCGGTTCTCTGACACATTCTCAAAGACGAAGGAACTTTGAAACACTGTGGTCAGATTCTCCAATATTTCCTTTCTGATTTCTTTACTAAACTAGGGTGAAAATCCTTACAACTACCTCCTTGTCTATAGTTATTATATTGTTTCATCTCTTGTTATACATTCATTCCCACTCCCATAATCTTATGTGAGGACTTCAGCAAGTTATGTAGTTAATATATCTGGAATTCCATCATCCTTCAAAGAATCTTCTTTCATCCTAAATTGTTCTGATACTTTCCTACTGAAATGCTAGCTTTGTTTTATATGCTTATAAATTGTTCATTGGAACAGGAAACAGAGCATAGACATAAAGGGGTCATTTTCAGGTTAGCAAATTGTAATGAGTGGTGTCCCACATAGAACTGTGCTAGGGCTTCAATGCCTTACAATTCATGCAATACCATGGATGGAGGACCCAAACATAAGGTTGCAAAATATACTGATGAGTAGTATAAGAAGGAAAGTAAAATATGAAAGGACATAAGGAGACTAAAACGGAGTGAAGATAGGTTACAAAAATGAGTAAAGATCTATCAAATGGGCATAACATGAGAAAATGTGAAATTGTCCATTTGGCAGGAAGAATAAATAAAGAAGCATCTTATCTAAGTGGTGAGATTTTGCAGTGCTCTGAAACATATAGACATTTGGGTGTCCTATGCACACATTGCAAAAGAGACAACTGTAAGTAATTAAGAAAGCTAATGGAATGTCATTGTTTATTGCAAGAAGAATTCAGTACAAAAGTAAGGAAGTTATGCTTCAGTTATACAGAGCATTGATAAGACCACGCCTAAAGTAATGAGTACAATGTTGGTTGGCCTCTGTTTAGAGACAGATATAAATATGTTGGAAGCACTTTAGAGAGATTTTAGTAAACTACTATCTGAAGTTGGCATTAGGTTGTCATATGATGAGAGATTGGACAGGCTAGACCTGTCCTTGCGGGAATTTAGAACAGTAAAAAAAATTGATCGAAATATATCAGGGATCTGATGGGGTATATGTGGAAATAATGCTTTCCCTTGTGGAATAATTTAGAATTTGGGGGCACTATTTAAAAATAAGGAATCACCTATTTAATACAGAGATGAGCAGAGATGACCCTGAGGATCATTTTGGTTTTCAATCTGTCTTCCTCAAAAGGTGATAGAAGCAGAGTATTTAAATATTTTTAAGGGAGAGTAATACAGATTTTTTGTAACCAAGGGAATGAAAGGTTATCAGGGATAGGCAAAAATCAGATCAGTCATGATCGTACTGAATGATAGTGCAAGTTCGAGAGTCCAAGTGATTATTCTTATTGCTAATGTGCTTGTTTGTATGTTTTTCTTTGTTTCCTGCTGTCCTATTCTTCATTCCCCGTACAAATTTAACTAATGATTTTGCTTCTCTGTTGCAATTTTTCTACTCTGTTTGGTTTAATTTGATTTGATTTGATTCATTATTGTCACATGTACATCGGTACAGTGAAAGGATTTGTTTTGTGTGCAGTACAGGCAGATCAGACCATACAAAGTGCATAAGTGCAATAGAACAGAGCAAATGCTATGGCTATGGTTACAAATAGATTTCTGAATTTGAACATGAAGTAAAATCACTTTTTCTATCACTATAAGCCAATTTAATGAAAGCAAATTACTGCAGATGTGAGCGATCTGAAATGAAAACAGAAAGTGCTAGAGAAACTCAGAATGCCTGGCAGCATATGTGGAGAGAGAAATGCAGTTGACCTTCTGAGTCCAATATGATTCTTACTGAGAACTGCATTGCAGGGATTATGCAAAGTTATTGTGATTTTGCAAGGTTAAAGTTCATCTTTTAATATGATAGACATCAGCACAGATGTTCCGACATTTTTGATTTTCGGTTCATCATTGGTTTTAACTCCACCTTACGAGCAACTCCCCATATCCCTTGATCTCTGAGAGACCAAAAACATCTGGCTACCCTACTGCAAATGTTTTTAGCTAATGGAATGTCCATAACCCCCTGGGTTAGAGAAGTTAAAAGATTCACAAACCCTTTGAATGAAGTAATGTCGCCTTATCGCAGTCCTAAATGCTCACCCTCTAATCTGAGAGTGCCACCCCCACATTTGAGGTTTTCCAACCACCTCTCAACAATGTGACCGCTTAAGTCCCAACATAATCTTGTAGGTTTCAATGAGATCACCTCTTATTCTTATAAATTGCTGAGAATCGAGGTCCAATTTTCTCAGTCTCTCATTGTATCTTAAAACCTCAACTAACTTACCTTACCTTTGTTGTACTACCTCCAATGTAGGTACATAATTTGATAATTTTAAAAAATTTAGGATGTGGCTAAGTTCACATTTATTGTCAATCCCTAGTAGCCCAGAGAGCAGTTTAATCAGCCACATTGTTATGGGTCTGGTTTGACATATATGCTAGACCAGGCAAGGATGGTAGATTTCCTTCCCTAAAGGGCATTAATGAAACAGATGGAGTTTTTATGACAATCCGCACTGGTTATAGAGTCACCATTGTCTGGTAAAATTACAATAAGTTTTTTTTTGAATTCCTGAACTGTAATTCCCTTGCAATAGGGGTCAACATGGTATTTTCCTACCTAAAAGCCTGCCATATCTGCATGTTGACTTCCTTGATTCTTTGTATGAACACACTCAAGTCTCCTTGAACATCAACACTTAGAAGCTTCATACCTTTTAAAAAATATACTGTTATTACCAAACTGAATCACTTCACAATTCCCAGCATTATCTTTCCACTTTGCTTTGCATTGTCTGCAAATTTCCTCTCTGACTCTTCATTGAAGTTTTAATATAAATTGTCAATAGCTAAAGCCCCAGCACTGATTCTTATGCAACTATCTACTGCCTGCCAGTTGTAGAAGAATATGTCACTATCTGATTCCTGTCTGCTAAGAATTGTCTATTCAGTCTGATATATTATGCTCAATTTCATGACTCTTGTTTTGCCTTTTAGCCTTTTGTGTAACACCTTATTAAGTGCCTTTTAGAAATCCAGATATATCAAATGTACAGGTTCACTTTTAGAATATAGAACATAAAAAAGTACAGCACAGAACAGGCCCTTTGGCCCAATTTGTTGTGCTGATGATTAATCCTAAAGTAAAATAAAAATCTTAACATACGGACCCCTTAATTCATCTCTATCCATGTGCATGTCCAGCAGTCATTTAAATGTCTCTAATGACACTGCTTCCACCACCATCACTGGCAACACATTCCATGCATTTACATCTCTCTGAATGCCATAGTGTTAAAGGTTTAGATGGAGGGGAATTTGTTAAGTGTTTCTGATTCAGTGTGTGGATGTACCTATTAGAGAAGGTGCAAAATTTGACCTACTCTTGGGAAATAAGGCAGGGCAGGTGACTGAGGTGTCAGTGGGGGAGCACTTTGGGGCCAGCGACCAAAATTTTATTAGATTTAAAATAATGATGGAAAGGATAGACCAGATCGAAAAGTTGATGTTCTAAATTGGAGAAAGATCAAGTTTGACAGTATTAGGCAAGAACTTTTGAAAGCTGTTTGAGAGCAGATGTTCGCAGGTAAAGGGACGGCTAGAAAATGGGAAGCCTTCAGAAATGATATAGCGAGAATCTAGAGAAAGTATATTCTTGTTCGGGTGAAAGGAAAGGCTGGTAGGTATAGGGAATGCTGGATGACTAAAGAAATTGAGGGTTTGTTTAAGAAAAAGAAGGAAGCATATGTAAGGTATAGACAGGGTAGGTCGAGTGAATCCTTAGAAGAGTATAAAGGAAGTAGGAGTATACTTAAGAGGGAAATCAGGAGGGAAAAAAGGGGACTGGAGATAGTTTTGGCAAATAAAATTAAGGAGAATCCAAAGAGTTTTTATAA
>NC_057735.1:20573019-20644445 GCF_004010195.1 Chiloscyllium plagiosum
TTAAGAGGCATTTGGAAGGGTTTGGAGGGATATGGGCCAGGTGCTGGCAGGTGGGACTAGATTGGGTTGGGATATCTGGTCAGCATGGACAGGTTGGACTGAAGGGTCTGTTTCTATGCTGTACATCTCTGTGACTCTATGACTCTGCGTAAAGGACCTTCCTCTGATTCCCCCCACTATACCTTTCTCCTAATATCTTAAAACTACATCCCCTCATGCCAGTCAATCCTGCCCTGGGGAAAAGTCTCTAAATTGATCCTATTCATTCTTCTCATTATCTTGTATACCTCGATCAGGTCACCTCTCTTCCTCCTTCTCTCCAGAGAGAAAAGTCCGAGTTTAGCCAGCCTCTCGTCATAAGGCAAGCCCCCCAGTCCAGGCAGCATCCTGGTAAACCTTTTTTGCACCCTCTCCAAAGCCTCTGTCTCTTTCCTACAGTAGGGCGACCAGAACTGGACACAATATTCCAAGTGTGGTCTCACCAAGGACTTGTAGAGCTGTAGCAAAACCTTGCGGCTCTTAAACTTGATCCCCCTGTTAATGAAAGCCAACATACCATATGCTTTCTTAACAACCCTATCCACTTGGGTGGTAGCTTTGTGGGATCTATGTACTTGAACACCAAGTTCCTCCACACTGCCTCACTTACCCACTTACTGCCTCACTAGTTACATTCTCAAAAATGTCCATTAATTTAATAATAGGATTTCCCTTCAGTAAAACCATCTTTACTCGTTCTATTCATACAATGCTTTTTCTACATGTATCGTAAAAAATAAAGCTTTGGCTCATTTTGTGTATCATTGAACAGGAGGCTGTCTTGGAGACAATACAAAACTATGAGCATAAATAATTTCCCAGTATTTAATATGTTCATAGCTTTGGTTTGCCCACATTCATCCATCCTCATAAATGAAGTGCAGAAGTGTTCCACTAATGGCACTAATGCCCCACAAAAAATGTTGCTACATCTCTAGAGTGGCTGACAAGTTTAATGCTGCATATTGCAACAATAATTCTATTTTCCTGCCCTGCACTTAGAATAGAATCACTTCCACATAGTTATAATAGTTAAGATCTATAATTAAAATATTTAGCATGACATAGCTGATATTCAGGGACAACATTCTGAGCATATGAAATCCGTTGGTACCTGATGACATCTGTAACCTTGGTTATCAATCTAATTTTGAGAACAGAAATAGTAGGATGTGATCTCTGCACATTTTGCTATCAGCTCTGAATGTGAATAGCACATGGATATTAACAACAATGCCTATGGGGGTGAAATATGCAGTGACTAATTTAGACAATTCCTCATAGATCTGAAAATGCTTAGGCAGTTTCCTCTCATATTTTGTGACTTCGTAATGAGATCCCAAAGAGAAATGAGATTACTGTATACTTTAGTTCCTTGAGATAGTAATTAATTCTGACAAAAAAAATTCTCTTGATTCTTTGATTAGCAGTAAGACAATTAAAAACATATCTCCCTCTCCTAAGAGATGATTACATGCTGAGAAAAATAATGATGTACTTAATATATGTAAATATGTGTTTAAATATTACACAATACAAACATACGTGTGTGTATATTATACCTCTTCATGCTAAGAGGTATGAAGATGAAAAATGATAACATATAGCACCGGTGGTCAAACATATCTCTGGTGCACTGACAGAGCAGCCAGATCTTTATTGTCTGATTATTTTTCAGTTACTATGGGAGGTTTTGCAGGCAGGCTCATACAAATTAGTTTCCCTACTCCAATTCATTTCTTCAGTCTTTTGGGACATACTGGTTGAATTCACAATTTGCTATGACAAGTAGAAGAGGGATGAACCAACTTGTCTCTTATTAACCCCTTTGGGTGACTGCAGCAATGATTTTAAATTCTTGTCAGCATGCACCAATAGCTCACTCCAATATAAAAAATGCCACTCATCAGAATCAAATAATGAGCCAATTACTTTGATTTTCTTGTTGGAAAGGAACAGCAATCTTATTACTTGCTAACCCCAAGAAAAGTAATAAAGATGCAGCACAAAAACACAGATGCAAACATAGGTATAAAGTTTTAAAAGGAGTAGAGTGCCTAGTACCAAAAGGAAGATAAAGGATCACACAGTTTCAAGGTCCTTAGGTTCTAACAGCTGTTTAATCTTGTATCCTCAGCAGTCTTGAATACTGAAGAGCGATCAGTGAATGGATGTTTCTTCAAGTTACTTTATCATCAGATTATGTCCTTTGAAAGACACTGAGAGAAAACAGGGTTAAAGAGAGCAGTTCCAGTTACAGGTCCTTTTTTCTTTATATTGCTTTGCCAATGCAGTTGCTTAAAATAAAGCTCATTGGTGTATTCCCATATTTGGGAAAGTTTTCCTAGCTGAATGACTTTCAGGTGATTCTTTAATCTCCAAGACTTATCATAGAAATACAAATCAAACAGGAGACAGGGATCTGAGTTTTAAGGCCTGAGTTTTATGAAGACATTCAGTGTGACTTGACCAGAGTGCTGAGAGCTGGGAGACTAAGAGAAATCTCAGTCTCTTTCCAAACATTGAATTTTCTCTGTAAGTGACATTTAACTAATTTCCTATTTAAATTCTAAATTTCTTCCAGGCTTCAGCAGGGAGACAGAAGTTGTCTACTTGAGAGTTTATAACATTGGTTGATTAAGCAAACAATTTGAAACTGCCTTTCTTTCCCGGGGACTGAACTAACTCAGTATAGTCATCTCAGTGGGACTTGGCATTGAGCATAGCTTTGAGCAGAATGTTGGGAGTTGGATGCTCAAAACGTCATTTCTCCTGCTCTTCAGATGCTGCCTGACCGGCTGTGCTTTTCGAGCACCACACTCTTCGTCTCTGATCTCCAGCATCTACAGTCCTCACTTTCTCCTCTCAAGGGAGGAAGGTGAGGAGAGAAAGAAAGAGGTCCTTTGTTTTTCCAATTTCTTTGCCCAGCAGAAATTGGTTCTTATCCTATTACAGCAGAGGAAATTAGCTGTTGGTGAATATCTGGTAAGTAGTTGAGGTGCAAACCATTCTTAAGCTTAAAAACAGAATGAGTACTAGTGGTAATTTTAATAAAAATATATATTTTATAAGAAAACAAAAGGAAAATAATAATGAAATAAACAGTTAAATAGTTAATTAAAGCACAGCAAAGATAGTAATGTGTCATGTCTATAGCATGTGGGAGATCCTGGATGCCAATGTGAGCTAAGATAACCACATCTGCAGTAAATGTTTGCAGCTTGTGGAGATTCAACTGTTTGTTAAAGAGTTAGAGGTCACGCTGTAGATGATATGGCACATCAGAGAAATTACCTTGATATTTTGCATTAATAGATGAACACATACCCTAATATCTTTGGATTTGATCAGTGGTCAGGGGTAAGGGAGTGTGACTGTAGCTGAGACAGGTAAGGGGAGCCAAAGTTTCAGAGTTTCGTCTTCTGAAATGTCCAACGGGTCTGAAGTTCTTTCAGTTTCTTTTGATTAGAGGTGGGGCTCCAGAGTATGTGAGCGAACTGATCATAACACCATGGCACAGGAAGCCATTAAAATGGGAGGAGCAAAAAGTAATATTAGTAGAGGACAGTATAATGAGGGGATTTAATACTGTTCTCTGCAGAAAAGAGTAAGGGGATAGTTGAGTGTGTTCCTTCATCAGTGCCAGGTTCAAGGCATCTCCTCAAAACTGGATGAAGTTACAGTGTGAGGAAGAAAGTTTCCAGTCATCATTGTTTGCCTTGGTACCAACATAAATGGGAACACAAGGTGAAAACTGCATAGTTATTATGAAGAGGCAGGCAGAAAGTTCCCAAACTCCAACTAAAAGGTAGCAATCTCTGGATTATTATATGAGCCATATGCAAATTGACTAAAGGCAAATACGTCTAAATAGATGATGATGTGCCTCAAAGACCAATATGGTAGAAATGGATTCTGCTTTGTGGGACTCCAGCAACAGAACTGGAGGGAGTTGAAGTTGTACCATTGGGAATGGTCAATACCTGAACTGTGCTGAGGCCAAATTTCTAGTCACTTAACTAGTTAGGTAGATAGGATTTTAAACAATGAATAAAGCGGCTATAATAAATCTGCCAATGTACAATGAAATAATTCACAATCCCTACGTATTAGTGATCATAATGTGATTGAATTTTACATTCAGTTTGAAGAAAAGAAGTGTGCATTCAAAATTGGTATTTTAAACTCAAATTAAGTGACATTATGACAGCATTAAAGCGCTTGGCAAATTAATCTAAGGGATAGGTCAATTGAGATACAGTGGCAAACATGTAAGGAGATCTTTCAGAAAATACAAGATAGATACATTCCAGTGAGAAAGTAAAATTCCAAGGGAAGGATTCCTCATCTGTGTTTAACTGAACAAGTTAAAGACTATCAAGTTTAAAGACAAAGCATATAATGGTGCAAAGATTTGGGTCAGGTCAGAAGACTAGAAAGACTGTAAAAATCAACAAATAATGATTAACAGATTAATGAGGAGGGGAAGATGAGAAGATGATTGAAAGCTGGCTAACAATAAGACAAAACGGATAGTATGAATGTCTATAGAGTTTTTAAATTAATTTTAAAGGAGTGAGCCTAGGCAATAAATAATGGAAAAGAAGGATGTGGCAGATGAATGGAGCAGGTATTTTGCATTGGTCTTCACTGTAGATTACATGAGTAACATCACAGAAAGAGGAAATGGAAGAAAGAGACTCAAGAAAATTCTAACTACAACGAAAATAGGACTGAGCACATAATTAGAACCATGAGCTAACAAGTTCTTGGGTCCTGGTAGACTTCATCGTAGAATCTTAAGAGAAGTGGCTAGTGAGATAATTGATGCATTGGTTTTAATTTTCTAAATTTCCCTTGATTTGGGGAACAGTACCATTATATTGAAAAGTAGCAAATGTAACCCCTTCATTCAGAAGAGGAAGGAGATAGCAAGCTGAAAACTATGGAACAGTTAACTAATACAGGGAAAATGTTTCTGAAAGATGTTTGAGCAGGGCACTGAGAAAAGTACAAGGTAAACTGGTAGAGACAATATGGTTTTGTGAAAGGGAAATCATATTTGCCTAATTTACTAGAGTGTGTTGAGGAAGTAACGTGTTGAGGATAAAAGGGAACTGGTTAATCTGCAGGATTTAGATTTTCGGAAGGCATTTATTCAAACTTTAAGAAAATACAAACTCGTGGTGTAGACGGTAACATGGATAGAAAATTGGCTAGCTAACGGAAAACAATGACTAGACATAAATGGGCCATTTCATAGTTGACAAGATGTAACAAGTAGTGTACCACAGGATGCAAAACTTAATTTTCAACATTTTTCATTAACAATTCAATGACTTGGATGAAAAGACTGAAATTATGCTTGATTAATTTGTTGATGGCTCAAAAATAATTAAGAAATTAAGTTATGAAGATGACATAAGTTATAAAGGGCTATCGCTAGGTTATTTGAGTGAGCAAAGATCTGGCAAATGAGGTATGCTACAGGAAACTGTGTAATTGTCCATTTTAACATGGTGTCCTCATTCACTGATCTCAAAAGATTAGCATGAAGGCATTGTAAGTAATTAGGAAAGCTAGTAGAATTATTGCTTATTGTAAGAGGAACTAAATACATACTGATGGTTATGGTTCACTTATAGAGGGCTTTGGGAGACCACATCTGGAGTTCTATGTACCATATTTGTCTCCCTATTTCAAGAAGGATATAAATGCATTGTATAGTAGTTCATGCTCGGTCTGCTAGACTAATACCATGACTGGGCGGGTTTTATGAGGATAGATTGAACAAGTTGAGGTTGTATCCGCTGGAGCTTAGAGATTGAAACATGTAAGATGCTGAGGGGACTTGACAGCGTGGATGTGGAAAAGTTGTTTCCTCTTGTGAGAGAATTTAGAATTAGGAGTCACTATTTAATCATACAGATTTGCTCATTTAAAAAAATCAGATTTTTTTCTCACAGAGGGTTGTGATTTTCAGCAACTTTTCACCGAAAGGCAGTGGAAGCAGAGCCTTTGAATATTTTTAGGTGGAGTAGATAAATTCATTATAAATAGAGGTTGAAAGGTTATCAGGGATAGCTACCAATTTGAAGAATCAGGTCAACTGTGATCCTATTTGGATCAGGCTTGAGGGGCCAAGACATGTATTCCTGCTCCTAATTCATTTGCTTATATCCCTTTCGAAAGTTTTCATTACACTTCAGAGTGCCCTTTTACATAGGTTTATTTTACATAGATTTTGCAAAGCTGGGCTAATCTGCCTTCAGCTGATTGCTGTGGCCTTTTTAAATCAGTGCTTTCCTTTTCAATACCAATTCTGTCCATGAAGGTCCCAGATATTAAAATATTCCAGATGTTGGAATTTGAAAATTGATAGCTCATACTTTACTTCTATTATACTTTCTAAGTTGTTGCTAACAATGCAGCAAAGCAAAATGGGTATCTGGGTTGTGAGTGAACAGCACTAGCAAGTATTTATGTTTTTAACCAGTCAAATTGAATGGTTGTGTCACCGATAGTGAGATGGAAGTATAAATTAGAGTGGATGAATTCAATGTCACATCAGATACAGGAAGAGAAGTAAACATAAGACAAGAAAGTTTGATTTACAGACCAAAAATGTTCTTAAAACTTTTAAGTTGCCTTTTTTTAAATCTTCAACAATTAATGCTTGAAGGAGTGAGAATCATACTTTGAATAGTCAGTGGTAAATAATTCAGTGTTAAAAAGGTTGATTGGTAATAGTCACATTATTAATAGGAGACTTATGCTTTCATTGATGAAACTTTTCTTTCCTCCAAGATTACTTCATATCTACCACTCAAAAATAGCAACTTCATGCCACTTTATGCATCTCACTGGTGAGTCAGACAACAAATTTACGTTGAAGTACAAACTTCCTCAATTGGCTACTTATTTATGTAGGAGAAAGTGAAGAAGGGCTAATGCCCGAAACGTCGATTCTCCTGTTCCCTAGATGCTGCTTGACCTACTGCGCTTTTCCAGCAACACATTTCCATCTCTACTTATTTATGTACCCAATCTCCAATGCACAAGGAACAGCTGATGCACATTTCTTGGGTTTTTGTAAATTTATGGACTGCCCTAAATTTAAAATCAATAATTAGGTGCAGCATGGTCCAAAGACATTGATGTCAGCAAATCTGAGCTCTCAAGATTTTGGTAGCAATTTTCTTCTCATTTTTGTTTTAAACAATTGACATTATAACCAACATGTCCAACATGTCAATATACTCAATATTTTTCAGACATTCAACCCCCTCCCTTCACCTAAATATGTCCAACCCCCAATGTAGACTTTTTCAGAAGGACAAAGCAGTGGACTGGCCTGAATGCCGCATACTAATTGAAGGTGACTCCAAGAAGCAAGAGGCTGTCAGTCTGAAGTGACAATGTGGAGGAAATCAGCTTACATGCTTAGTTGACACCAATATTATATGCTACATTAGACAAAGAGAGTTTTGCACAAAATGCTATCATAAATTCTTGCTGATAAGATTGGCCTATAAAACTGCATAGATTTCAGCATAACATCTCCAAGTGTGATTCAAGAATTTTAACCCCAACATTTTTTTTTACTTTGGATACATAAATAGAGAGTTTTGTCTTATTTTCTTATTGGTCAGATAAACCTTCAACTAATAGGTGTAATCACTTGATTGGATTATTTCTTTATCTCAGTGTGATGATCTACTACTATTCTTCATTCCAACCTGAATGATATTTTTCTCTTTATATACCTTTCACCAACACCCCTCTGTTTCTTCTTGGGATCATTATTCTTGTTGTCTGCATTGTCCCAAATGCATACATCCTTCTTGAAGTTTACCAACCAATACTGATTACAATAAAGCATTGCTCTGATGTCATTAACATACAAGAATTGCAAGTATTTTCATTTGGCTTGGTTATATAATGCTCATTGAAATGAGTAATTCCACCACACTAGTGAAGGTAACAGTGACTTCTTGGGATCATGCTTTTTTTGCTTTCCTTTGGTGCACCAGCACACTCATTGATCTCGTCGACTTGACTGAATTCCGAGAATTCTTTAGATATCCATTGTTGAATATGGACATTGTTACATTGGAAGGTGTTTTTCTGTAATTTCCCTAGATTATCTTTTGTGTTCAGAAAGATTTTTGCACTAAAGGCAAAAGGAATTATACAGAGTCTACAAAAGCATGTTTAATATAGATCTCAAGAGAATAGTGCTGATTGTGGAGTGTTCCACTCCCCATTGTGGGAGGATACTGATTAGAGGGGCAGGCCAGGTTGCCAGTCAAGGTCAGATGATGGGCAGTAATGGTTCACAGGGTAAGATAAGGGCAGAAGACATGATGGTTTTGGACTGGGATTATTAGTTGGTGACTGGATACTTTTATGGTGTTGAAGGGAGAACTTGATGGTTAGATGTTATAACTGGTGATTGGGTGTTCTGGTGGATATCAGAGAAGGAAGAAATTTGATATTTCTAGTGGATTTTTGGGCTATGGATTTGTTTGGCCACTTACTGGAAGAAACACTCCTTTTCTAGACCACAAGCAGTACTGTAAAAATACTTATTTTATGGATTGCCCTCCTTAAAGCTATTGAATATTGAGAAGCTTGGGAAACCTGACCACTTTGCAATTTAGAAAAGTAGAATGACTATTAAAATGGAAGTCTAATTCTTATTCTTCTCAAGTTCTCTGACCAAGATTCAGTCCATGCTCATGATGTGCCAAACCACAAAAATGCTTGTTATTTTTATTATGGTTTGAGTAAGGAAGCACGGTGGCTGAGTGGTTAGCACTGCTGCCTCACAGCGCCAGGGACCCAGTTCAATTCCCACCTCGGGCAACTGTCTGTGTGGAGTTTGCATATTCTCCCCATGTCTGCGTGGGTTTCCTCCCATAGTCCAAAGATGTGCAGGTTAGGTGAATTAGCCATGCTAAAATTGCCCGTAGTATTAGGTGCATTAGTCAGGGGTAAATGTAGGGGAATGGTTTTGAGTGGGTTGCTCTTCAGAGGATCAGTGTGGACTTGTTGGGCCGAAGAGCCTGTTTCCACACTGTAGGTAATCTGATCTAATAATACCTGAAATCTGCCTCAGCTACGGTAATGATTGAACTATGTGCTGTTGGTATTAATCTGACCTACTATCTGGCCTGAAATCCCCAACAACATAATTATAATATTTAAATGTATAACAGATTTTCCATGAGTGTTTTTATCACCTCTCATACTGTTTCTAGTAAAATCAGTATTGCTAAGTTCAAGGTTACTGGGTTCCAGTTTCTAAATTCTTGCATTTTAAATACCTGCTTTTGGAGTTGCAATTCATTCCACTATGGAGAAAACTAAAAACTATAAAGTTACATGAATCCAGAAAAAGCCTCACCAATGTCCTATACAACACGATACCCCAACTCCTTTCCACAAACATCTGTGCAGTGAAGGCAAGCATGCTAAATGCTTTCTTAACCACCCTGTCTACCAGTGACTTAAATTTCAAAGACTTCTGTACCTGAATCCCTACTTCTCTGTTCTATAACACTATCCAGGACTCTACAAGTAATTGTATAAGTCCTGCCCTTGTTCGTTTTACCAAAATGCAATCTGTGCATTTATTCAAATTAAACTCTATCCGCCACTCCTCAGCCAATTGACCCAATTGATCAAGATCTCTTTGTAATCTTAGATAATATTCCTCACTGTCCACTATACCACAAATTTTGGTGCCATCTACAAACTACTAACCATGTCTCCTAAATTCTCATCCAAATCGTTTATATAAATGCCAAACAAAAGTTGACCCAGTGTTCCCTGTGGAATACCTCTGGCCACAGCCCTCCAGTTCATGATACCACTAGATTCTTCATGTCATTGCTCAGAATATATCATTGGTGTTAAGCAAGTTGCCAAGCAAGTTGGTGATTTAGAAACTAAGGTGCACAATTCTATTCTTTATGGAGAGAATTTATTAACTTGCTTGGACCTACAGCTGTTATTCTAACATTCCAGTGTCTCAACTATCCCTGTTTATGTGTTCAAAGACAATTACTATGAACTATCTGCCTTTCTTAAACAAAACAATGGCATGAACAAACTTTAACAATATGATTCACAAGACATTAACAATTATGAATAAAATGCTATTGTCGACAAAAAGCTCTGAAAATGATAGATTCTAGTATCCAGTCATTAGCAGGAGAAGAAAGTATAAATATCTTACTCTACACCAGAAATTGATGTTGTGACTGCTAATATTTACCTCGATATTAATATTTCCATGAAATGAACTAGCACTTCCTGTAGTGATTGGAACCAGGTGGATCGTCTTGTCCATGAGATTCTTGATTGGCTTGTTAACCTGAGACAATCAGGGAGCATTGGGCAACAGGTATAGACAAGTGAAGAGAGAGGTGGGCACCGCAAGGAGTGGAGTGTTTTATTTCCCCCTCCAGCTCTACTTTGATTTAATTTCTGCCCTCCCCTTCACTTCTTTTGATCATGCAGCATTGCCTTTTGTCGAGAAGATGCTGCAGATAAATCGAGAAGACTTATCTGATCAACTTGTCACTGACCACTCTGGTGTTTCCTTTCTTCCTGGTGGTGGAATTATAAATAAAGATTTGTGTACTGTGTCCTACAACTACACACACATGACATGAGTACTGAGGAAAAATAAGCAATACCGCTGTTCGGCATTAGTGTGTGTGTGTGTGGGGGGGGGGATAAAAAAAGAAAAAAAAAGGAGATTCCGAATCTCTTCAGTTCAGGGACTGACTCCAAACTGGCTGGCCACTGCCAGTGTATGGTGCATACATAAATAAAGGGTGATTTGGTGATAGGATACTGGCTTCTGTGCAGTTATTTCACTTCCTCAGTAAGAAATAGCAACTCTGCTTTTTCAAACATTTTAAATCATATATGCAAAGATCATTTTACCCATTTCTTGCATTTAGAAATAAAAGTCTAGCATTTTGATCAGATTTTTCATTTCTGTCATTGTCACTTTTAAGTTAATTTCAGCAACACAAATTACAAATTCAAACAGAATATCTCAGCCATGTGAATGAAGCTCACAAAGAGAGAGATTGACATATTAATCATTATTTCCCTTTTCCCTTCTGAATTTTTAAAAAAAGTGTTTTTTAAAAGTAACATGCATGAGTGTCACTTTCTCACTGACAACTGAAGAAAGCAGTTAACACCTACTCAGGTAACATGTTAAGATGAGCATTTCAATAATTGAATTAAGTTCTCTAACCCTTTCAGTTCTACAATATTGAGAAATTTAGTTGCAGTTTTTGCATTTCAAACAGAAAAGGTTACTAACCTAAATGTATATTTCAAAGATGCAATGCAAATACAACCTAAACAGAGAGCGAAGTGTAATAGCTATATCCTGCTCAAGAGTCTAATCAGAATTTCCTCAGCAATTTGTTGCTCAAGACTTATCTGATCAACTTGATTCATTAAACAATTAATCACGCATTACTGATGGATTTCACAAATTATCTCAATAACTATCAATAGGAAAGGGCTTACAAAACCTCACAAATGAATGATTTCTTATTCATTGTCTTAGGTTTATTTTCCTTTTTTTTCCTGCTGTATGCCATTTGTTTGCAAACATCATCCTTTTGCTGAGCAGGTTTTTAGAATTCTATCCACAGCATCTTTGGTGGCTTCTATCAGCTGTGATTTGCCTTTTCCTACTGAGCTGCAACTTGGCATCTCTAACTGAAACTAACATGAGGGTCACTAGCAGCAATTCGCCTCAGTCCAGATTCTTCACTGGAGCAAGTAACAGATGTCAGCAAAGCATAGCAATTGTCCAGATGTGTTATTAACCAAATTCTAATAATACTATGGCCTATATCTTTATGCACAAATGTCATTCTGTATTCTCTATTTCTATTTGAAAACTGGGCTAATAAAGTTCTGGTCCATAATAACCATTTTTTTTTCAATGAAGCTGCATTTAATTCCTTGTGTAACTTTGCACCACTTGTCTGCGATCAAATTGGTGCCTATCATTTTATTGTACTGATGTAATTATTCTCACTTTCAGGTAATGGCAAGCTAGCTGAGCATTAAAATACAAGCAGTTATATGAATCAATGCTAATCACAACATTAATTATAGCTGCAGTGATCTTGTGAAGCAACAATGTTAGCAATCAAGCAAAGTCCAAGGGAGAGGTTTGGGAGCCCAGAGTAAAGATCCCATTGGAGAGAATGCTAACATCAGTAAATAATTCTCAGATCAGTCTAGAACCATGGGACAAAAGTTGAAATTGATGCAGTACACCATGACACAAGGCTAATAAATAATTTGGAAGATAACATAATGATTGACTGTATTGCTCCATCCACCAAATAGATGCTGTAGAATGTATAAATACATATACTATCAAATATATCAGACCATATCATTTTTTCACAAATGTTCTTTTGCTCACATTGCTTCTAAAGGTCATCATTATAATTTTACATTGTATCAAACATTATATTCACCTGGTTTCAGTCATCATCAGTGTCAATGAAATTGGATTTAATAATACTCATTCATGTGGGAGGTATGACAGCTGACCCATTGACTCTAGGGCAGTTAAAATTTTAAAGCATGATCGAAATAGTGTTGGTTGAGAAATGGCCAACTGATTTTGCTGCAGCCTGTATTTGCTTAATATCTGGAATGTGGAATGGCATTTTGCTAACTTTTTCATGTACCTGAGGTTAGAAGGACAAAATATACAAGGACACAACAAAACCATTTAACACAAGGGGTGAAATTCACTTTGAGCAGCATGTGATAGTTTACTGGTAGCTCCCTTACATCTTGACCAATTTTCTTTCCTATTAGCTTTCATTTTGATTGCCCTTTCTGTAATGACTATAAATAATTTCAATATCTAGAGTTGACTGCTTGCCTAATTGATGACATTATTAACATATATATTACTAGGATAACTCTAAACACTGCAAGATTCTCAATACTAATAACTTTATTACAGTTTTTTAAGTCATATGCCAGTGCATGCATACACATATGTTTGATAATGCCAAAATGGAATGTTTGATTTCAAGATCTCTAGAGTTTGTTTTTATTGCTCATATTTTTAATTAACGATTGATCAGTGCAAAAAAAAAGGGCTGTACCATTATTGAACTTCTAATGTGAAATTTAAACCTGGGCAATACTTTGGAAGACATCTGAGACCTATTTTTGCAGTTCATAAATCACGGCTGTATCCATTAGAAACAATCATATATTATGGTCTAGGATGAAAGAGAACTGAAACTCCAGTTCCTTTTCCTTATTGTCTATAAACACTGATCCGTTTCTTAAAAAGGAAGATGCATTTGTTGCTTAATTTGAATATAATTTACAAGTGAAGTGGTTGGTTCATTTTGGCGCAGGTATGGTGAAGAAAAGATTATTTTCCATCCCTGAAATCTAACCAGGTGAATTTAAGAACTGAACTCTTACCTCAAAATCGTTGCAGGATTGTAGCTGAACTTTCAGCAAGTCACAAAGTTCGTTATGTGTAGTCTTATTGCTGGGAAGTTGGTTTTTTGTAATGATGGACTAATGACCTGTCGAACTTACAATTTTACAGGCTTCGGTTTTAAGGCATAAACATTGCAACTGCTGTTTCCCTACTAAGTTAGTTGTCTACAGGCTGACTTATTTCTTCCTCATGAGGAAATAAGAATAATTACTTGTGATTAGTTTTAGTCATGTGACTATCAGATCACTACATCTAATGTCTATGATTAACCATGTCTAGGTGAGGAACTGCTGTTCATAATGTGTATTTTCTCTGATGACATATGACTTCCAAATTATTGGAACTGAATTTGCCTGCCTTTGACTTGGAACAATATCCCCACCCTAGAGAACTAGTAGACATGTGTTGTTAATGGCTGTCAAGATGGCTATTGCTGGGAGGCTCTCTCTCAGTTCTTTACAGCTTTGTATTCTCTTCTTTCACTTGAAGAGAAAGCAGAGTATGGTGAGTTAGAGTAACGGACTGTGAAGGATGAACCTTGGTGAAGGTTGATTGTGAATCATATGTGAGTTGACAATAAGATGAGGGTGAATGTCAGCATTTGCAGTTCAGATGGGGGTGTGAGAAGTTACTTCAAGAGTGATAAATTTGGACATCTGCAAGGTATGTTGGTTTGAGGTTTGATGTGCAAGAGAATACGAGAGACGTCAGAATGAGGATCAGCACCTGAAAACAAGACATCATTCGTATTCAATCCTCCTG
Organism: Chiloscyllium plagiosum; assembly: GCF_004010195.1. Lineage (NCBI taxonomy): Eukaryota > Metazoa > Chordata > Chondrichthyes > Orectolobiformes > Hemiscylliidae > Chiloscyllium > Chiloscyllium plagiosum. The sequence continues at coordinate 20,587,352 of NC_057735.1, forward strand.
AGCTCCTTGAACTTCTTGGTGCGTGATTTCCAGTTTTTGGGATCGCAATGCTGCTTCTCACTTCCATGAACCCGTGCCTGTAAGGAGAGGCTGGCTTTTCCCCCTTGTCCTTGGTAAACATCACTGCACTTTTGTTATTCAACTCCAAAACAGGATCACAGTAGGAATTCAAGGCCTTGTAAGCAATCTTCCCAGGTCTGCTTTCCCTTCCTGTGTTGAAACCCTGAGAATTAATGTTCAGGTCTTGCCTGTGCCAAGCTTGGTTCAATAAAAAGCCCTTTCTTTGATAGGTGTGTTCCATCTTTCCATCTCACTTATTGGCTGGGAAATAAGGAAGTTATCACCATGGTCGAGGTAAAGAACAATGACAAAGCTTGATTCAGTTACAAGCAGATTCCCTGACCTGCTACCATATTCTTACTGCGTGCTGGCCTGTTAATTTGAGATTCCATCTGAAGACTCTGGGGCAAGTAGCAGACTAATGTACCTTTCGAAGGCAGGAAATGATCCTGTGTGATCACTGCAGTTACTTTTTGGATCTTTGGATGAGATGTCCATTCCACAAAATCATTCTTTCTGCTTTCAGCTGCAAAACAAAAAGAAAAGAATAATGAAACATATAAAGTGGTATGCCATGACTGTTCAATCCATTACCAAGTGGAATTTTAAGAAGGAGGTGAATCAAGCTAACTGAGGAAATTACATTCTCTAGATATTAGAAGAATGAGAGCTGATCTCATTGAAGCATGCAAAATTCTTACAGCGCTTGACAGGCTAGGTGCAGGAAGGGTGATTCCCTTGGCTAGGATGGTTTAGAACCATGGAACATTGTCTCTGAATAAAGGATAGGCTATTTAAGATGAGATGAGGAGGAATATTGTCACTCAGAGGGTGGTGAGTCTTTGGAATTTTTGACCCCGGAGGACTGTGGAGACTTAGGCTTAGGATAAATTCAAGACAGAGATCGACAGATTTCTAGATATTAAATACGTTGAAAGGTATGGGGATACTGCAGGAAAATAGCATTGAGGTGGAAGATCAGCCAGGAATGATGCGTAGACTTGAGGAGCCAATAGTCTATCATTGCTCTTCTTTTCGATGTGGGTAAGCAGTCTCACATGTTGGAACTCCCTCTGTGCCTCAGTTTGAAATCTATAACCTATCAAACATGAATCATAAAAAGACATGCCACGTACAGTCTGACACGATGAGAAGCAAATACTGCAGGCAATCAAAAAAGTGATTCATGAATGGCAGGAGCTAGCAACTAATATGGAATTACCCACTGGATAAATGACCACAAATGGGTTTACCGATATCACTAGTGACAGCCACACTAATCTTGATCATTGTGTTATACTGTGTGAGCAATAACGGATGCAGAAAACAAAAGGAAAGGTGAAAAAAATAGTGAAAGCAGTGAGAGGAATCAATCATTATTACAAAGAATCCCTACAGTTCAGAAAAAGGCCATTCAGTCCCTCAAATCTGCATTGAGCCTCCAAAGAGCATCCCACCCAGACTATATCCCTATACCCACATGGGTTTTCACCTTGGCTAACCCATACACCCTGGGTGCTACAGGGCAATTTTTAACATGGCCAATCCACGTAGCCTGCACATCTTTGGACTGGCAGGGAGAAACTGAAACAAATCCACAAAGACACAAGGAGAACATACAAACTCCACACAAACAATCACCCAAGGTGTTTGAACCCAAATCCCTGGTGCTGTGAGTCAGCAGTGCTAACCACTGTGCCATAAACTTTGCAAAGAGGTAATATGACATGAAAATAAAAAAGCATTTTCATACATAAATTATAAATTGGAGGGAGAAAAAATGGGAAAATGAGCATAACAATGAGGTGAAAATAACACTGTCACCTAGTATGTGTAAGGTTGATCAAGGTTGCAGCAAAAGAGATGTTACTGAGGTGCATCAAACAAATAGAAATCATCAATGTACATAATCATGTACTGACATTAATTCAGGATTAGACAAAGGATTACCAGAGTTAACAATGAAGAACTGATCAAGGGAAAGAAAGGAAATATTAAGAAAAAAAGAGACTATACGTAGAGGTTTCTCAAGGTCTGAATGACATGGGAATTGGGAGCAAGTTGAAAGAAAACAGCAAGAATGGAAAATCGAGATTCTTGGTATTGAGATAAAAATATCTGAATTTCTAGTTAAGGTTTCAATGGCCAGATAAGAATCTTACTAATGAGTGGCAAGGGACCTATCTGCATGCAGTAGCAACTCATCAATTCCTAATCTCACACCATTTCTATGTAGGTTGCTATTCTCCCAGGAACCAATAAAGAACTAATTGTGCCAATTCCTAACTTGAATGACACCTGGCAGCTGCAGCTCCCTGGCATTTTCTCTAGACATTGATCTCAGCCTTCATTCCTCAAATTCTCAGGGCATGCTCCATAAGCAGAGACTACCTGTATCCTTTGACCACAGAAGTCAGTATGGCAACGCACCAGACATAACTCATCACCATGCCACATTTCAGACCACAATATAATGCAGGTCAGCACTTCAGTGTTTCACTTTGATGCCACGGACACCTTACATTGCAATGTTGCTGCCAAGCTGTTTTTGCACAGGGACAGGTACCCATCACATGCACCTGCACAGGATTTACCTCAGGGGTCTTACATTGTTTCTTAGTGCTCACTCATTTTGTGCTTTCTCAGGTGTTCACAACATCTCTACCCTGCCTTACCTTTTAGTATATTGCTATTTAATTCAGAATTTACAGTTGCAGTATTTTGGACCTGTCTTGTCTTTCAGTGCAGACTGAAAGCAAGTCAACTTGTCATCTTTGCCTGCAGTGAACAATCAAGGGGCAGACATGTTGCTGTGTGGCACTGTGCAGCATTAATGTCAATGGCACATCTAAAGCATGTGCTTCAGCCTAATGACCATGTTTGGCAATCTCAAGGTGTAGCCCTTTATGCAGTCATGGAGGATTATCGTCAGTTAGGAGGTACCACCTGTTGTCACTCGATCTGAAACATTTACTCTTGATTTCGTTTTACTGTTGCTGTCATACTTGCCGATCTTTTCCAGCAAGTTTTATTTTTATTTCCCATTTTTAAGTACTTTCAGCACCTGTCATCACCTCTTCCCTTCCCTGGATTACTATTAACAGTCCTTTTAGATGCTTCCTTCCTTTTTCTTTAGACACTATCTCCATCTTTTGGTCTCAATCTCACACCTTGTCAGTATAAATGCCCCATTTCCTAGCTGCTGTGAATTCTAACAAAAGATCACTGGACTCAAAATGTTAACTTCGTTTCTCTCTCCACAGATACTGTCAGACTTGCTAAGTTTCTCCAACACTTTCTGTTTTTGCTTGTTTTAGAGGATCATAATTTTGGACATGGCTATCCAGTAAACCTGAGGCTGAGGAGGAAAATTAAGGAAATGAATAGTTACATGGGTAGGAACGGAGCAGACTCTAAGCTGATGGGTTGATGAGGACTGTAATGTGCTCTCTGGCATGCAATCTGAAAAGCCTTCCAGTTTCAACCCAACTTATAACAAGCATGAAAATTGGCTCCCAGCACATACACAGTGGGTGAAGTAAATTTGTTTTTGTTTTGTTTTTTCGCCATTCTTGGGCTTATACCTGTGGTACAATGTGGGACTCTTCTTTGGAAAATTGTATTAATAAGGTAAATATTGATTCCAGATTCCAGATGTCTACTGTCACAAATTTTATATGTGCAGCTTAAACAATGACCAAGTATATAGACTACAAATCCTTCCCGCAAGCATCGCCGAGTATGTCGTTAGTAATTACAAATTAGTTCATGTAATCTCTGTAAAGCAGAAGTGATCACTGGCAACCTTTAAAATCTACCTGCAGCCCAAAATTCCTAAGAATATTTCAAAGGCTTCATAGGCTGCACAAGTGCATGGACCGGCTTTCCTCTCACAGTGAACTGGTCGTCTGTGGAATTAGTAGCTTGTATTTGAAAAGTTGTAAGTCTTGGGTGATGTGGAAGTGGGGTGGGATGACAAAGTTTCAGTAATCCTATCACACTTATGACCTCCTACTGTATGTTAGATGTCCATGTAGAGGCATCGGTGTACCTACTTGTCTAACTATATCAAAGTTTATGGCAATGTCTCATTTGAATATGTACTGACTGTGATGAGTTGCATGACTTTTTTCTATGTGCCCCACACAGGTTCACTGGAATCATCCTCAGTATTATGGACAAGACCAAACCCCCTCCAAATACATTAAGAAAACTGCCTAGACCCCCAACTGTTTTTTTTTTAATTTTAAAGGCAAATTGGTCAAACTTCCAGGCTTAAAGCAAAACACACTTTATTTTTACCCCATAGATAAAATACAAACAAAGGGAAGAAGAATTGGAAAATCTTAACTCTAATGGAAAGCTTAGTAGAATAATAAATTATTTAGCTACTAAATAGCAACTATACTGATATAGTAACATCGCATAAACATATCCTTGGGAAAGGCAAATTCAGTGAAATAGATTATCTCGCATGCAATTGTCCAGTCTAAAGGGAAAGAACATCAAGAAAGAACTCTGAGACAGAGAGAGAACTCAAGCATTTTACTGCAACAGGGAGAGATGAATAGCAACTTCCACACCCCAACAGCTACTGAAAAGTAAACTAAAATCCTGGTTCTGTGGGAGCTTGATCCCACCCATTCAGGTTGCTCCTATTGTTCCAACTTTAAAAAACGCCCCTAAGGCTTCAGAAGCTGTTTATATTATTGGCTTGGAACTGACCACTTATCACCTCTGTCTCAACCTTTCTTCATTAAAAAAAAGGACAAAATACACCTCTTAAAGCCATAGCATCATAACAGCAAACGAAGTAGCCAGCGTAGGGGTTATCATTGCTATGGCCACCATTCAACAAAGGGCCATAGAAGTTGAGGAGTCTCAAAGACGTCGGCAAATTCGGGATAAGCAACCACCTCCAATAGCTGCCATGTAGCCTCCACATGAAGATGTTACAGCAAAGGTTCCCCTCAGGATGCAGAGGACAAGAGTCTAAAGTCATCATTTTCTCCAAATGAGCCGAGGTCAGTGCTGCTGCTGAATGAAGACAGTCTGGGACACCACTCGGAAGGGGTGGATGGCCATCCTATCCCAGTGACAATCAAAGCGACACTTGCACTTTAGTCCTTCGTGACTTGCTCAGCCCAAGGATCCACTGGGGAACTCTGGGGGGTTTCTCAATCCTCAAGCCACAAATGTATCTAGGCTGTTACTGAGTTGATCTTGTTCAAAATCAAACCACTTCATCTTGTTTTCTCATGGCAAGGTTCAGCATTGCATCCCAGCCATTGAATCTTATCAACATCGTTGTCTTCTCCCAGGATGGTCTATAAGATATGCACATATTGCTCCATATCCTAGTATGGCTGAAGTCATTAACAGGAAATGCTTCCATACAATATGTATGCAAATCATCTGTGATCATTGCTATCACACCATTAAAGTCTGCACCAGGTAGCTGTGATGACGACAATGTCCTTGAGAACTCTTAGGTTCCTGCTTCATTCCATGGGCTGGATATCTAACAGGTTGGCTGCTGGGAGGCATGGATTACCATCTCCAAACATGGATGATGAGTCCATTGTACAATTACTGATTGACGCTGAATGTAGACACAATATAGTTCGTTCTGCTACTGTGGGCTTCTCAAGATGAGATTCTAATGATTAAGTTGAACTAGAGGTGGGATTTGCAAACAACATAGATATGATGTGCCACATAATTCTAGCATGCTGAGCTCTGAACGCTAATCCTTGTGGAGTGCAATAGTCCATAACCCATTTATGGCATCCCTACTCATTTCTCTGGACAGGGGGCACCATAATTGGCCCGAGTGGCTGCTTTGCTCCAGGCTACCTGTGTCTGGTGCCATGTTCTCCTGGGAAAGAGGATGGTACTTTTCTCCATCAACCTTGGCACCAGGACTGCCAGGTCACTGTTTGCAAAGCTGGGTGTCACACTAAGGGCAGTCTCTGGTTTGGAATGTTTCAAATGGTTTGGTTTAAATATGGTGTTCACAGCATGAATGATGTAAGGTCTTGACATTGGTCAGCACTTCCACCTCCGCTGATTGTGAGAGCTGCACGTTGAAGCACGGCTGAATACTTAATGAGGTGAGCAATGGAGAATTGTAAGAAAGGTCACCCTGGCTCATGAGGGAAATCCTTCATGAAACTCCCTGAAATTGACTGCAGAAAGATGCGATGATTTGACCCTATGCATTTTCATTTCTTTAGGCAATATTGCAAAAGCTTGAAGATCATCATTTATTGCATTCCATCTGCAAATAACTCCATCTGTCTCAGGCCATAAATTACCTTGTTACACTGAAGTGAAAGATTAAAAACGATTGTGGTCATTCACTAATTTTGTTGTCTCTCAAAGTGAATGTTATATATTTCTGGGTCTTTCCTCATTCATAAGAACCTTATAAAATTCCTTCTTTGTCTACATTCTAATTTTAGGTTTGAATGTTTTAACTTCACACATTACCTATCCCCATGATGATTTTAAAAACCTAAGTGTTAATTCTTCTAATTCTTAAGAAATATATTTGACCCAATTTGTTGAATGTATTTGAATGACATCTTACATACAAAGTTTAGCCAAGTGAAAGTATAAACATTTATCCAAATACATTGCAGTTCACTAAATATTCATTGTAATTGTTACCTGTATTGTTCAAAGTTCACCAAGATGCTTTTGACAGTATCATTACCAGCAATACCGATAATGACTAAATGCAATACTGTAAGTCTGAACTAAGAATCATATTATTACATTCTGAGCTTCAATTTCCTACAAAAGTCTTAGTTATCACAAGAGCATTTGTAATTCATCTCCATTGTCTCTGGATGATATTCATCTCCTCAAACCACCCTTTATCCTGTACAACTTCATGTCAGCCACAGCCACAGACATTATTCTTCCAATATTTCTTGTTTAGGCTATTACTAAATATGAATAGTAGCTGTCTCAAAACCAGTCTATTGAGAATTACTCACTTTGTAGCTGTCCAACTGAAACTGTGACCACTAAGTATTCTCTGTTCCCTATTCTCCAGCCAACTAGTAATCCAATTTGTCTTGTATCCACGAGCTTCTAGTTCAGCCTAAACATTCTCTGATGAGCTTTGTCAAATGCTTCCAAAAAGTCAAGGCATCTAATATCCATCATCTGTACTCCAGCCACAAATTTAACACCATCAAAGAGCAGCAATAAATTTATTTGTGAGAAATAACTTACCCAAAGTCCATGCTGGCTTTGATTTATTGCTTCTATTTTCATGAGATGTTTTTGAAATCATTCTGCAATCAGATCCAGTAATACTTTTACTATGAATGTCAAAATAAGATGACTTTAGTTTCAAGGATCCTTATATTTTGTGATTGCGACCTTATTAGCTAGCTCACAATTCCTGGTACAGCCCCTGCATCTAAAACAAAAATCTCACAAAATTAATTAGTTTCCATTACTTCAAGCTACAGTTCCTCTTGTCATGCTGGTTTACAAATTCTTGCTGGTTTGTATATATTACACATTTGGAATGTTAACAGTAATTTAGTTTTATTATTTCTACTTAATATCTGACTTAAATTGTTTAGGCATTAAACTGAGGCCCCAACAACCTCCTTAGCTGAGCGTTAAAGAATTTGTGGCACAATTTCACTCAGTACAGTTTCCCCTAGTGCCTTAGATAAAATTCCTTCCTCAATCAACATCATAAAAACAGATTATCTAGTCATTACCGCATTGCAGTCTGTGAGAGCTTGCTGTGTACGAATTGGCTGTCACATTTCCTACAACATAACTGTCTACACTTCAAAAATAATTAATTGGCTTTTAGGTTCCTTTGGGATGTCTTGAGAAGAGAAATATTAACTTGCTTTTTCTGTCTGATAGGAAGCTATTGACTGTGTTTTCTGACCATGTTGGAGAGATAATCTTCAACAGCATTATCAAAATACAAAGAAAGAGATCTGGGGCCTCATTTCAGCATCTTTTTACAGGCCCACAGTTAAGTGTGACAATGACAAATTTGGCATTGGAGAGACTTGCACATAACTTAAATGTGCATCCAGAGCACTGACGAATTTGGCAGGGCAATTTTTCATGTGCCATACAATTTGGGTCCTCTATTTCCAATAGAACACTCTAGAGGTTGTAACCTCCTTGTACTGTAATGACAGCCAGCTCTGTCAAAAGTAGCAAATGTTTCTAAACAGGTTAAATCATTTGGAGTCTATGTTCTTCATAGTGACTAAGGATCAAAATATGGAGAATATCAAATGAGTGAAAATGTCACAAACGTACATTTGTAATGATCACTCAATAACAGCTGCTTAATCTCCCAAATTAATTTTGTACAATATAAAAAAAAACTAGTTTCGGAATCCTGCTGCACTGGATTGATGTAAGAACTGGCAGATGTCCTTTAGAACGATGCTCCCACAGATGATCTCTGCTGGATCTGATGGATTAATTTATCAATAAGAGCCATATCAAGTGGGCAAGTTGGTTGGCAAGATACACAACACATTTGTGTGGGTCATTAACTGTTTTGATATGGTAGTATAATACTATTATGGCAAATAACATTCTTGCTATTAGACTGAGCTTAAAAAGAGTAATTTCTAGGGATATGTTTTGTTCTCATTTTAAAATCAGAGATGCCACACAAATGAGCTTAATAGTTGTTGCAGTAAAGCAGAAATCAAGCCAGGCATTATGATTAAATGCCAGGACTAAATCTTTCATTTGTTCCTGAAATTATTCTGAAGAGTTTGTGGAATCCGACCAATGTTGGGCTATGTAAGATTTCATTTTAGCAATGTTTGAATCAGACATTACAGCTTGTCCCTATAGGCATACCAATGGGAAGCCTCTGTTCATCTGTTTATTTGGCAAAGCATCAGTTAGATAGCATTTTGACAACTCACTGTTTATGAGGACTTGCATTAGTGAACTTAATAAGTTGCTCTTAGAGTTCTGTATACACCTGGAGTATAGCCAATTTAGTGGTACAGATTCTCACCAAACCCTTCATACTGATTTCAGGAAGGGTAGTTTCTGGGCAGGGTTTTTTGTCCAGAAAGGAACAAACTATTTTAACAATCTCCATAGCAGAACTGCTGAAAAATCAAAGTTCTTCAGTTCACCGACTGATCATTTAATCGCTGACCAGCCTATTATCGCCAGCTTGAGCAACAAAGTTGGTAGGCTGTAGGGGACAAGAACATTGAGATGTCTATCTGATTTCACAAGCAACAGAGCAGAACTATTTTAATAGTTGTTTCTCAATTAACTTCATGGGATGCTGCCCTTATGCAAGCATTATTTCTTGGCAGTTCACACCCTTTGGCAGGTGGAAATCCATAGATTCACAGCCTACCTAAATAACGGCAAGGTGTACCTTGCTTCGAAGGAGAATTTGTTATGATTTTTGGTTCCTTCTGTAATAGACATTTTCTGACAGGACTCCCAGTTTTACTGATATTACAGTCAGGATCTAAGTGCAGAGGTGTGGACTCCCTAGTGGATGAAAAATACCCAAGACAGTGGCTCTTGTAAGGAAATAATTGATAATGTCAACACGTGGAATTTAAAATGTACCAATAACCTTCCCATGGCATTATTTGTGATCACTCAAATGTGAATGTAATTTAAATGAGGAAGATATTAAACACTTAAATATCTGACATTGGATGAGGGAGGCAGGTTTGTAGAATGATAAAGCATATTGAGGGCCATAAGTTACAAAAGAAAGTTCTGTGGAACTGGTACAATTGACATTGATGTGTTCAATTAATAGAAAGATGACAAAAAGTCCATGCTGCTTTTGTCTATCATCAGCAATTGTCTAATGCTGATTTGATGCTGGATCTCCCACTTTTTGTCACAGCACTCCAGTTAACATTATCTGTTAAACATCGCTGAAAATGTATAAAAAGCATGAAGGACAATTCATCCCTGTCCTCTCCCAATACACAAGCACTCTCTCTCTCTCTCTCTCACACACACACACACACCTGTTTCAATACACACACACACACACACCTGTTTCAACCAAAACCCTGCATATTTTTCCATGACAGATAACATTCTAATTCCCTTTTCAGTGTTTCAAATGAACCCAACACCTCAGACAGTGCATTCCAGGCATTTACCACATGCTGTGTGAAGAGTTTTCTTTTCATTGTACTTTTGCTTCTTTTACCAATTACTTTGAAACTTTGCTCTCTCATTCTTGGTCTACTCTGTTTAGATTCCTTGATATTTTGAACATCCTTTAGCAATTCTACTCTCAGCTTCTTTCTTCCAAGGACAACACTCTTAACTTCTCTAATACATATTCATGGAATCATTCTTGTAAATATTTTCTCCACTCTTCCCAATGCTTTCATGTCCTTCCTGAAATGTGCTGTCAATAAAGGGACACAATACACTAGTTAAGGATGAATCTCTGTTTAGTAAAAGTTCAACATGACTAGCTTGTACGCTTTATCCCTATTAATAAAGCCCAGGGTACATTATGTTTTGTTAATTGCTTTCTCAACTTGTCTTGCCAAATTCAATAACATATGCACATGTATACTCAGCTCCCTGTGCTCCAGCATACATTTTACAGTCATGTTGTTTACTTAAATTGTTGCTCTTTCATCTTCCTACCAAAATGAATCATTTCTCACTTCTCCCTATTGAATTGTAACTTTCACCTGCCCACTCATTGCACCAGTTTGCCTCTGTACTTTTGAGGTTGTGCACTGTCCTCCCCAGAATTCACAATGCTTCCCAGTTTTGTCTGGGTTTATCAAAGTATTGGGTGTCTAGAAGAGTTTGTGAAGTTGTGATGTTGCACATAGAGAAGGCATTGGTTGTGGATGTAAGGTGTCAATTAAAGGGGACTGTACTTTTACCATCAAATAAGTGGAACTGCGCAGCAACAATTTCAATGTTCAGTCCAATCAACATGAGCAAAAAGATGACTGATTTTTTTTTTCCCAAAGATATCCCTGTTTCCTAATACAACCTGCAATAGCTGTGCAACTTGTACAGTTAAATTGTTCAATCGGATGAAATGTGACTGATGAGAATAAATTACTCAGTTGTCATTGGCTTCAAGGTTAATATTATTTCTGAAATTTGGATAAATCTGGACTTTATGACCAGATGACACCAGTTGAATGGTCTCCATGTGACTCTGTAAAGCCTGGATATCATCTTAAATATTTTGCTTTACATCTTCCAACATTTCCTCTGTTTGAGCATGAACAGAAGGAACTATGTCAGGCTGACATCAGATCACTTGAAATTCTGTCACACTCCAGATATGAATTCTTCCTCAACATTCTCTGTATTTGGTTATGTTTAATAAAAGCCCATTTCTGTTGCTCACAAGATTGTAGATCTCATTATGCTGCATAAGGGATTTGAGTGCCCCATTTTCTCCTAGTCATGGAGGTTCCAGTCACCATACCACACTCAATGACATCTCCCAGATTGCTGAATGAAAGAGGGAACACACACAAAAAAAATACTGTCCTTAGGGGAGGGTTCTGAAGAGGGCACATTCGACATGAACTCTGCTTTTTTTCCATAGATGCTACCAGATCTGCTGTGTTTTTCTAGCAATCTCTATTATGTTCCTTAGATGAAGGAGTTGGGGACCATGTTGAAGGTCTATCAGGAAGACACTGTACTTATGTTGACTCTTCAAAGGGATTCTGTTCAATATCCGCCTAAGGAAGGAAGGACATTTTCAGAGTCTACAATTCACAGAGAAGGAAGTCATAGAGCTTTGCCAAATCTTGGAACTTGAACACAGCTCTGAATTTCTTCTGGGCTGGTTCTTGCCAGTCTGGAACAGGAGCCACGCTGATCATCTCTCAATGTCCCAGCCTTTGTTGCACCAGAGAACTAAAGCATATGAAGTGTACGAGGATGAGGTGAGGCGATGAATGTGAAAGAGGAGTTATAATTTGATAAAGATTATTGGTTGACATGTCAAAGACATGTGGTGAATGGAGAAGTGTTTGTGAGAGTATTGGTGCAGTTAGCATTCACTGGCTTTGACTACTCAAATGAGATCATCAAACTTCATTCAACACAGGTTTCTATAGCTGGATTGACCACAATAGTTATCTATTCTTATTACCTTCTCAGCGTTTCTCTGGAGGGCTTCCTGGTCCCCAAAGAGAATGGGACCTCTCTCCTCTATTTTATCACCCGGGTACAGTGATACCCTCACTGAACCTTGGGGTCACTCCCTGATTTGTTTTGCCATTTTTCTTGGTTTTTTCAGTCACCAGTTTTAGCCCCTTCTGCAGTCATGGTGTAACTTAGTCTGAGAAGGTACAAGTGGACTTTTTAGGTTGTGCAGGCTCTTTTTCAGTCGTGACAGTGTTGTATGAAACTGGGCCCTCCTCCTGAGCAGCATCACATCATATTCACCAAGTCTAACTGCTGCCTACGTCACTTTGACTAGTTCTGAATTAATTGTACATCATGTTCCCAAAATCTGATTTTGGAGCTGATCAAATTTACAGCCTGTAGCATTTGAAGTTTCATGAAGGAATATTTCTAGAGAGAATGTAGCCTGGTACTACAGGGTAATTCAAGTTGGGGAAACTGGGTAGATGGATGCAAATTTAAGATGAAAGGATTTTAAAATACACCATAACTGTGATTATAATAACTACAGCAGAGACTCAAGATCTTTAAAAATTTAGAGCTGGCTGAGAAAAATGTAAATGTCCATTTGAAGGCAGAGGTTGGAAGAAAAATACATTTTCGAAGAGAGCTGGCAGGCTATTCTGTCATTTGGGACTACACACTCGAAGTTGGCTTTGTAATAAGTCTGCACCCACTGGGACAAGCAGCTTGGAGGTTTTTTTGGGAGAGTACGATTGAATACACAATGTTGGCATATCACAGATTATGAGAATGGGGGACACTGATCTCTTGTATATGCAGGAAGATGGAAATCAGCAACTGAAAATTCAGAGCTCAGGGAATGGTTAGTACAGAAAGAACGTAAGGAAAGAGGAAGCATTTCAAGGACAGATTTCTCTAAGCAGTTTTCGAGATTCTATTTTTACTTTATTGGTAAACTTGAATGGTTATATTAGAATCATTTAATTTTTGATTATTTATTGCACATATTGTTGTATGGTGAATCCTCATCTCTGGTCATTGTATTACCTCGACCATTGGTGGACGTGGAGCAGTTTTATTGCCACCATCCTGCTTTAGGTTGGGATCTGCAAGGCCCACTTGTTTGGATGTGCTAGAGGAGGACTACTAGATAGTCCATTAAGAAGAACCACTTTTATCATAAAACAAGATATAGTCTATTGCATAATAACAATCAGATACAAGTTACATTGGTGTGGTAATCACCATTACTAAGACCTATGAAGGAGACCTAGACAGTAAGTCGATCTCCTTAGAGATCTAGTTTTATTCTCCCACTCAAGTCAATTATTGCATTATTATTTTGGATGATGTTTAATGACTCCCCAGCATTAACCCTTTTGGAGCTTAACATCTTATACAATTTTATTTTCCCCATTATTCCCACAATTATGTATTTATGTATATCATTACATTTACCCCTGTTCAATCTCCCCCAAATCTCTCAATTTACACACAGTCTGAAGGTTTCATTATTCTTCCAGCATGTTTCTACACACTTGGAAAGTTGATCAGTCTTTACATAGAACATAGAACATTACAGCGCAGTACAGGACCTTCGGCCCTCGATGTTGCACCGCCCTGTCATACTAATCTGAAGCCCATCCCACCTACGCTATTCCATGTACTTCCATATGCCCGTCCAATGATGACTTAAATGCACTTAAACTTGGCGAATCTACTACCGTTGCAGGCAAAGCATTCCATACCCTCATTCCCCTCTGAGTAAAGAAGACTTTAACTTGAAAACTGTTGAACTTGATTTTGTTCTTAACAATGTGATGTCTGTAAAGTCCCTTTAGAAATGAAAGCCTTTTATCTCACAATTTCCTTTTGTAGATGATGACTGTGCTGTTGAAAAAAAACGTTCTTTTTTTCACGTAACTGAGATTTCTGAAACAGGAGGCTGTTTCCTTTTAACAGGGTCATGATCTTCAACCAGGCACTTTCTTTTTGACAGAATTCTGGACTTCTCAGCAAGATAATTTCTCTTTAACAATATCTTGAGTCTGTGGACATTGTTTGTACAACATAGTTCTGGTGGCTGCCATAGAGTCATATTCATGGTGAAAGTGAGGACTGCAGATGCTAGAAATTAGAGTCAAGAGTGTGGTGCTGGAAAAGCACAGCAGGTCAGGCTGCATCTGAGGAGCAGGAGAATCGACGTTTCTGGCAAAAGCCCTTCATCAGGAAGCCCATCTTCAAGGTATGTGATCAAATCTTTATCTCCAATCTGCTGGCAACTTTATGTTGAAGTATTTAGATTCCATATGCAACTTATTGATTGGTTTGGATACAATCACTGTCAGTGATTGTAGTATTGGTAAACTTAAAATGTTTACCCCCTTAGTTGCACTATATAAGGACTGCTGCTTACTTGTTTGTCACTGGTACTGTTTCTTCCTTTGAAGATGAAAAGAATGAAATGTTCTATTTGATCCTGTGCATCTTCAGCATCTGACTACAGACTTGAGTTTGTCATGATGATGTGTTCTCCTGGCTCTGTTGCAGTCAGAATACTCTCAGTTAAAGATTCATCAATGACCTGAAATTAAGTCAGACTGCTCCTTAGTTTTCTTCTCATTTTGCTGACTCTTGCCATTTGAACTCTCTTCATTGTGGATAGGAGTGGAATAAATTTCTGCCAACCTTGTAAAACGCAGATTTTCATTTTATTGAATGCATAAAGCAAATGTCTTATGGCAACAAAAGTAATTTCAATGGATTATCTCCTCTTTGGGCGTCTGTCATGAATTTAGGAAGTACAATGAAATTGTCTGCTTGTTGTTCATAGACAAGTCATTTGATGACTGATTGCTCAACAACGACCATATCCTTGACTTCAGGTTCCATGACTGGCTGTTCCCTGAATAACTGCCATGGTTGGTTGCTTTGCTGCCAGTTCCCTGTTAACTGTAACAAAGTTAACTCTCTCTGTCATTTGAATATGACCAAGGCTTTCCTGTTCAAGAGTGTGAATTCTTGACTGTGACGTACATGTACATTCTACAATTTGATACCTACTACCAGATATCAGACTTCCTTGTAGCATTTTCTCCAATACAGAAAAAGGGAATTGTACCAACCCATAAAGCCAATTAAAGGTATTTTTTGAGATTGAATGCTGAAGGATTTTCTGGTTGGTGTCCAAGTACACAGAGGTGGTTGGGAACAGCTCAATAACCTGGATGTGAAAAGACCATAGGAGCCAACCCTCTGGGTAAGCTTCAAGCTGCTCCCTGCCTGACAGGTTCAGTATAACCCACAGGCTGCCTGGTTGGAATCCCTTCGTTCCCTCCCAAACTGGTAGCTCGGCTGCTTTGGCCTCTTTCAATTTAATTTTTAAAAGGTTAGAAAGGTTACTCTTCCCTTTTGTGGTGTCCTATCACTCATTTAGCTTGAATACCATCCTGCTGTTACTTGCAAGAGGCAAGACATTCTTTTGCCATTTCAACTTTAAGAGCCGGCTTGTCAGCTTTAATTGAACGGCAAATCCAACGTTCAGACCATTAGTTAGCCAATTTGGGGAAATCCAAGAGCAATAATTCTTCCCACAAAGCACAGGCCCTTGATGCCATTTGAATCTGGCCACAGGAAACATCCTACCGTTAATGCTACTGAAATTTGGTAAACCACTGAAATTTGGCAAGAAAAAGACATAGAAATTGCAGAAGAATTGGCTACAATCTTTTAATCTGCATTGGAGAACTGGAGGATTGTAATACCATTAAAAAAAATGAATACATAACAAACATGAAACAGCGAGCTTATCATGAGGTATAGAAGAGATTGGAAACCATTATCAGGGACAAAGTAAATTTTCATTTGGAAGAACAATGCTTGATCAAGGAGAGCAACCGGTATTGTTAAAAGCAAATTATATCTGACTAACCTGCTTGAATTTTTTGCTGAGGTAACAGAGAATGATGACAAAGTTGTGTTTGAGATATTGCGTATTTGGACTTTTGGAAAACATTGATCTAGAAGCTTGCTAAGGAGATGGTATGAAGGGAATGGTTTGTGGTATGGATATGTAATTGACTCACAGATGGGAAGAAAAGTCTGATGTTGATTAGATTTTTTGCAGTAAGAGATAGCAAATTTTGTTGGTGTTCCCTAAGATTCAGGTGTAGGCCGACAGTTTTGTAATTCTTTGGATATTCTATGTTACGGTGTAGGGAAGACCAATATAAAGTTTGCAGATGATCCAATGTAGTGATAGGCTTCATAATGATATAATCAGGAAGAAGAAAAGAATTGGAGTATGTCAGATAGAATTCAATGCCATTACCTTCTCAAGGCAATTAGGGATGGACAACAAAAGTTGGCCTTGCTGCTAACACTCAGCTCCCAAGAGCAAACATAAAACAAATGGTAGATATGTGAACTGATACATTTTTGGGGCACTAGCATGGAAACACTGATACAATAAATGGCAGTGAGCTGCATGTCTATACATGTAAAAATTGGCAAGTGGCATCACAAATAAATGAGGTATAAGATTAGATTAGATTAGATTACCTACAGTGTGGAAACAGGCCCTTCAGCCCAAGCCCGACCCTCTAACGAGTAACCCACCCAGACCCATTTCCCTCTGACTAATGCACCAAACACTATGGGCAATTTAGCATGGCCAATTCACTTGACCTGCACATCTTTGAACTGTGGGAGGAAATCGGAGCACCCAGAGGAAACCCATGCAGACACTGGGAGAATGTGCAAACTCCACACAGACAGTCACGCGAGGTTGGAATCGAACCTGGGACTCTGGCAGCCGTGCTAACCACTGAGCCACCGTGTCACCCTAAAGGTGCATATGTCAGGTGTATATGGGTTACTCGTAATTATAACTAAGGGTATGGATCACAAAATACATTGATAATGCTGGAACTATATGAATCATTAGTTAAGCCCCAGTTAGAGTTATTATCAGTACTGTGCTGGCTCTAACATGTGTGTATTGGTTATCTCCATCAATGGGGTTGGTACCTATCATGGAGATCCAGCAAAACTTCCAGTGTCTGTCACAGATGCATCCATTACCGAAGCCACTGGTGCTAAGCATAAGTGATAAGATGACATGAGCTGACAAACCACTCAAGGAGACAGGGTGATGCCCAGTAGACACCCAAATGGAAGAGGAACCACACACTGTCAACCATCAATCTCCTCTCAGGACAGTCCCATGTTGCCAGGTCCCCGATGTCTTCAACTCTGTGCAAGTTGCAGCTGAGGAGAGTGATCCTACAACTGAACAGGACACGTGCAACATGTCTAGGCACAAATTGACGGCAAATCCCACTCTCTGGCCAGTAATTCACACAGGGTCATCCAGCTTAACCTTTAAAACCAACAGCTCCTGTATAATATGGCAGGCCAAAGTGAGGACTGCAGATGCTGGAGATTAGAGTTGAGCGTGTGGTGCTGGAAAAGCACAGCAGGTCAGGCAGTATCCAAGGAGCAGGAGAATCGATGTTGCGGGCAAAAACCCTTCATCAGACAGGCTGCCTCCACTTCACCTGCAGACTCTCAAACTGCTCTTTAATGCAATGGGAAGACAACGCAGAAGAAAACCTTGATAGCACCTTGGTAGCATAGGCAACACTTCAGTATAAATAGAGAATCATTTTTGTAAATTTATTGGCACTTCAAATCACCATCAATCTGATCCACTGTCATTTTTTGTTGCAGCTGAAAGAATAAAGCTAAAAGCTTATGCTTCCTGAGTACCATACAAAGTTATGACCCTTTTTGAAAGTTTACAATTTTTGTATAGCCCATTGTACATAACATTTTATCAATGCTGAATGTGTGAGCATCATAGAGTGTGATGCCTTTAAACTGTTGATAAAGTTGACTTTTATAAAATAGCAGCCTTGCGTCTCTGTTGTAGGAAAAATTTTGGAAAGGATTGTAAGAGATAGGATTTATAATCACCTTGCAAGCAACAATTTGATTTGGAAATAGTCAACATGGATTCGTCAAGGGCAGATTCGTGTCTCACAAACCTCATTGAGTTTTTTGAGAAGGTGACCAAGCATGTGGATGAGTATAGGGCAGTTGATGTGGTATACCTGGACGTCAATAAAGCCTTTGATAAGATTGCACATAGTAGGCTATTGGAGACAATGCAGAGGCATGGGATTGAAGATGATTTAGCAGTTTGGATTAGAAACTGGCTTTCTGTAAGAAAGCAACGAGTGGTGGTTGATGGAAAATATTCATACTGGAGTCTGGTTGCTAGTGGCGTGCTATAAGAATCTGTTTTGGGACCATTGCTGTTTGTCATTTTTATAAACGACTTGGATGCAGGCATCGGTGGATGGGTTAGTATGTTTCACAGATGATACTGAAGTCGGTGGAGTGGTGGACAGTGTGGAAGAATGTTGCAGGTTGCAGGGAGACTTGGATAAACTGCAGAATTGGGCTGAAAAGTGGCAAATGGAAGTCAATGCAGATAAATGTGAGGTGATTCACTTTGGGAAGAATAACAGGAAGGCAGAATACTGGGTCAACGGAAAAATCTTTGGTAGTTTGGATGTGCACAGGGATCTTGGTGTCCATGTACATAGATCCCTGAAAGTTGCCACCCAGATTGATAATGTTGTTAAGAAGGCACACAGTGTGTTAGGTTTTATTGGTAGAGGGATTGAGTTCTGGAGTCGTGATGTCATGCTGCAACTGTACAAAATGCTTGTATGGCCTCACTTGGAGTATTGTGTATTCTGGTTGCCCCTTTACAGGAAGGATGTGGAAGCATTAGAAAAGGTGCAGAGGAGATTTACCAGGATGTTGCCTGGTCGGAAGCGAAGGTATTATGGGAAAAGGCTGAGGGACTTGGGTCTGTTCTCATTGGAGAGAAGAAGGCTAAGAGGGGATTTAATAGAGACATACAAGATGATCAGAGGCTTAGATAGGGTGGACAGTGAGAGCTTTTTTCCTAGGATAGTGACATCTGTTTGTATGAGGGGCATAGCTACAAATTTAGGGGTGACAGGTTTAAGACAGATGTCAGAGACAGGTTGTTTATTCAGAGAGTGGTAAGGGCGTGGAATGTCCTGCCTGCCAATGTAGTTAACGTAGCCACATTAAGCGCATTTAAACAGTCCTTGGACAAGCATATGGATGATGATGGGATAGTGCAGGGTGATGGGCTGAGATGAGTTCACAGGTCGATACAACATCGAGGGCAAAAGGGCCTGTTCTGCACTGTATTGTTCTATGTTCTATGTTCAATAACATGAAAAATGAAGAATGTACAAGTAAAATAAGCAATGTTAGCTTTAGCACCTGGGACTAAACAGGGGGTACTTGCCTTCTGAGCAACAATAAATTTACAGTCAATGAATGATGACCTGAACCAGCCCAATGCTGCTGCGCTCTGTCACAGTGATGGTGATGTTCCGCCTGTTCAATATCCTCTTCCTCAGAAGAAGATTACTCCCAGCTCTTCAGCTCCAGCTCATCCCCTCTTTGCCAGCTCCTGCTATGTTAAGCATAACATGCCAGTGTCCATTATCCTGTCACCTTGAGAAGGAGGAATACCTGGAATGATGTTAAGGTCCGAGTCAAGAGTATGGTGCTGGAAAAGCACGGCCGGTTAGGCAGCATACAAGGAGCAGGAGAATCGACGTTTTGGGCATAAGCTCTTCATTAAGGTCTCTCATTCCTTCCCAGCTCTCACCTCGATGTTGATGCTCAGCATCAGTGGCTAAAGTGATAGACACAAGTCTGTATTCAGTCCTAGCAGCCACTGAGTATTCTACTGGATCTACTTTTCCATGGAAGACACCAGTCTGCACATGGTGACAACCAAATTCATGTACCCAGGAGCCAGATTGGTACTAATGACTTGACTCAAGCTTTGAATCCAGTTTGCTGAGTATCCCTGACAAACCTGCATGATACTTGTGCGTCTGTGAAAGCAGCATTTTCACAAAGTTATTAATAGGTGACACCAAAGTCCACTGCTGTGCAGGTGCCTGGTCATTAGATAATCCTCTGACTGCCAGCAACCTGGGACATTTTTTCCTCAGCCAGCTTTGGAGATATGGCAATGATGTGCTCATTGAAATGAGCTTCCAACTGAAATGTAAATAAACTACACATCAAGGTGGAAGTAGAGGGTGCAGGGATGGCCTTGCCAATGCATTACCTGAGGAATCTGTGTCTTCTTCCACAAATATTAAGTAGGATCTGATGGCTGGAATAGGTGGCCATTTACAAAAGGATGTGTCTTTGTTGCTGGTTCTTGTTTAAAACAAAGAAGGGAATAAGTTGCACAATAAAGGTGGATATTTGACCATCTTAGAAATTTGTTCACAGTGGTAATAATAGGGAGTAGCGCAGCACATTGGAATGAATCTTACTTCATTTCAGGAGATACAGGTCTCAAATGAGCAGTCTTTATCCTCTCCTGTGAGTTCTAGGATTTTTTCCACTTTTTTTTATTCATTCATGGAATGGCGGAATCCCTGGCCTGACCCTAATTGCCCAGAGGGCAGTTTGAGTCAACCACATTGCTGCGGGTCTGGAGTCACATGTAGGCCAGATCAGGCAAGGATGGCACTTTCCTTCCCCTAAAGGACATTGGTGAACGAAATGGGCTTTTCCAACAATCAATGGTGGATTCATGGTCATCATTAGACAGTTAATTCTAAATATTCATTGAATTCAAATTCCACCAATCTACCATGGTGGGAGTCAAACCCATGACCCCAGAACGTTACCTGGGTTTCTGGAATGATAGTCCAGCAATAATACTGCTGGCCTCCCCTTTCTTCACAGAAGAGGTGAGATGATTGCCAGCCTCCCTTCTTGGTCCTTACAATCCTGTTGTGCGCTGAGTACACCTGTCATTTAACAAAGGGATGAAAGTGGCTGACATAGATATTAGTATTAGTGCAGGAAAGGTGCTGAAGTGTCACAATTGAGTGAGTGGGAAACGCAATGGGTAGGAATCCTTAGAAATTCAGGGCAGGGTGGATTAAGATTTAGTGAGAGACATTAAAAGAATATGCTGCATGCAATATTGAGACAGGTGGAGCATGAGCCTTGGTGAGAGGTGGGTGTTATTGCAGAGTTAAACTGAGTGTGACATAGCAATGAGAAGGTGTAGCACTAGGGCTTCCAGAGTGCAGCACATTTTTTTTCAAACCATGGGCCCTGCACTGACCTGGTGGCTACAGCAGTCAAAACTGGCAGGGTGTAGTGCCATTGTTTCTGCTGGCATTCCTGGGGGAAGGTGTTAGCACATGCTGCAGTTCTAGTATTTATGTACCATAGTGTATATGGTGATATGTCCACTCCCTGCCTGTTCGATCAACACTTCAGTGCTTCCTACTGTCACAAGCTACCTGCTTCTTTCTTTGCACTGGAAGGAAAAGCTAAACTCCAGAGGCCACAGGGGCCAACCAGACCTCCCAGTCACTGCCCATTTCAATTTCCCCCAACCACTCCCTTTCTGACATGATCAATCTTCCATTGCCAAATCAAACCACAGCGCAAATTGGAGGAATATTACCTCATCTTTTGCCTGAGAGACCTACAGCCTGGAGAACTAAACATTGAGTTCTCCAATTTCAAATAACCTCCCTCCCCATCTCCTGACTTCCTTCCCAGCCCCTCTGTATCCCTTCCATTGCTCCCTGCCACCAATCAGATTCATTCCTCCCATTGACCAACTAGATTGTACCCTCCACTTGTCTTCAACAACCCCACTTCACCACCCTGCCCCTGCCAGCCCCATCTTCTGCAGCTTCCTCACACCCACGCCCAGTCCTGAAGAAGGATTAGACCCGAAATGTCGACTTCTCCACCTCCTGATGCTGCCTGGCTTGCTGTGTTCTTCCAGCCTCCTGATTGTCTGCTATAAACCATTGAGGCTGGCAGCCTATAACTTTGCACTGAAGATCCTGTTCTCAAAGCAATGTCAGGCAAGAGACTGGCAGTCTTAAAGAATATGTTAAAGTTGAATGAGCACTAAAAAAGCAAATTGAAGGCTCTAGTGTTGCAGTGGTGCTGTCACTGCCACTGGATTAACATTCCTGGGTTAAAGTCCCATCTGCTCCTGAGGTGGCTAATAATGTCTCTGAACAGATTGATTAGAAAATATCAAGAGCCATTAGATCCATGTGTCCATGTCAGTATAAAAGCATCCTGTGCAGATACATCGGACTCACGGCTGTCCCTGCACCCAAGCATTCAGGCCCAAAATAAAGTGTCACAGGGCTGAACTGGTGTGAGATTTAGCCCAAGCAGCCATGCTAATATGGCGAAGATGATGATTTGCTAATGCAGTGTTGTGTGAATGGGGGGTTGAAGAGGCTGGTGTCTGTGGAGAATGCAGGGAACTTGTGTAGAAGAAGCAATTGTATGATGGTCAGGACAGACATTCAGTGATCTGCAGCCACTTGATGCCCGCTTTGTTTTATCCATTGGGAATTTACGCCATCTTGTTTCTTGGTGAAAGAGAGAAGAATTGGAAGTGGGAGCGAAATAGGATGAGTTAAGGCTTTATAAGAAATAAGACAGGAACAAACAGCCCTCCCTCAAATCTAACGCAGATTTTGGATTAGATACGTGGATGGCACTTTTGTTATCATAAAGAGAACAGAAATCGAGAACACACGCCAGATTATTAACATCATGCTCACAGAAATCAGATTTACGAGAGAGGAGGAAGCCGACAATAATTTCCATTCCTGAATGTGGTGGTAGAAAGAACACAGAATAGTGAATGCACCACAGGAGAGTCCAGGAAAGCCACACAAGCCGATCAGGTCCTACACTACAACAACAACCACCCGAACATACACAAGAGAAGTTGAATTAGGACCCTGTTCAAAAGGGCTACAACACACTGCACTCCAGAACTATGAAGGGAAGAAGAAGAACACCTCTACAGAATCATCACAAAATGGAAATCCCCTCAAACTTCATCTGCAGATGCCTAACAAACAAGCAGGTGGGAGGCACGGTGGCACAGTGGTTAGCACTGTTGCCTTACAGCGCCAGAGACCTGGGTTCAATTCCTACCTCGGGCAACCGTCTCTGTGGAGTTTGCACATTATCTGCGTGGGTTTGCTCCGGTTTCCTCCCACAGTCCAAAGATATGTCGGTTAGGTGAATTGGCCGTGCTAAATTGCCTGTAGTCTTAGGTGAAGAGGTAAATGTAAGGGAATGGGTCTGGGTTGGTTGCTCTTCAGAGGGTCGGTGTGGACTTGTTGGGCCGAAGGGCTTGTTTCCACACTGTAAGTAATCTAGTCTAATATCCCCACAGGTCTAAACATTATATATGGGACAAAGAATATTATATGGGGCAAACAGGTAGACAATGAGCAATCTGCATCTATGAACACCAACTAGCCACTCAATGTCAGGACCAGCTGTCCCTAGTAGCTATAAACACAGATGACAAGGACCTCAAATTCAACTGGGACAATGATCATAGGACAAACTAGACAGAGGACAGCCAGAGAATTTCCAGAAGCATGCCACTTATCCATGGACTCCATCAATAAACACACAGACCTCGTCCCAATAGATTGATCACTACAACGAGCAACTGGAAGCAGCAGCAACAGAACCAAATAAATTCCAGAAGACACAGTACAACATCACTTCACAGGAGGCTGCAAAGCACTGAAGATGTCACCTAAACAGCGAAATGTTTGCAAATCAACTTCCCAGCTCGGCAAACATACCCATAACTATGGAAACTGGCTCACAAGCTACAAATCTTTATGCAAACCTTGAACATGGAATAAGCTAGTTTTAAGCTAATTTTTGTAGAAACCCATCTGATTCACTCATGTCCTTCAGCTGGAAATCTGCCATCCTTATCCAGGCTGGTTGACATGTGACTTGAGATCCACGACATTGTGGATGACTCCTAAAGGTAAGGCTCTGAAGTCACTATTTGAATCTGACCTTGTCATTCACGGCGTATTTGTCAGTGTATTGGCTATTAGCCTTATCACATTAGGGAGGGGGAAAATCCACCATGAGACTCTGAAAAAATTTATAAAGAACTGTGTGAAAGATGTGCTTAGAGACTGTGATATGTTTTCTTTCAATACCGGCTAGAAACTGTGGCTAATTAAAATGCTTACTAGCATCCATTGCAAATTTTCCAAAGCCCATTGTTTTCCATGGCAAAATGCTAAATTCAAACCATTTAGACAAAACCAATTATTTTTCCCTTGGTGTCTTCCTCACCTGATGATGCTGATTCACGCCATAATTTTGCAAGCTGTACCTTCCCATCAGCACCTATTCATCAATGTTTTACACTGAATTGTTCATTGAATGTTGCAAACTATCTGAACCTCGGAGCCTTTATTTGTGACCAGATGCTGCACATATCCCATTTGCATGTAAATGAATTATAAATTGGGGTACAGACAGCCATCAAAAAACAGATTCTGGATGTATCATTTCCCCTCTTAACCCAGGATTTTAAAAAAAGATCAAGTCACACTGTTAGCTTCAGCTGAAGCTGTTATTACCACCTAGAGATCAACTGGAGATTGTTTCTCACTTATGTAAACTCAGCAGAGATCTTACTTTAAACTCAGAGCAAAACCACAAAATTTGCTCTCTAAGCTTTTGTACTTCAATTTAATTACATAAACTCACAATGCATAATCTCCTTTCAAATCCATACTGGATGATAAAATCATTTATTATTTTCACTTTGATCAATCTAAAATGGTGCCACGAATTTTAATGCTCTGCTGCATTTTTACGTCAAAGGTAACTGATCCATAAGCTCCCAGCTAATGTCTTTGTAATTCCGAAAGAAGTTAATTATGTTAATCATTTTCCAAATCTCATGTATCATTGCTGATTCTAATGAGCTAGTGAGTATTTTGGCAGAGCTTTCTCATTTACTGCAAGTATTACTGGATACAAGCAATGATGCTTTAGTGGTTTATTTAATAAGTGTTCTCAAAACTTCTTACCTTGACTGATATTGATTTGTATTTCCCAGATGTCCCCGTTATTTGTTTGCTTAGTTAGAAATAATTCCTCAATCCTTCTTAAAAATATGATTTCCGAAGCACCTTTTGAATGTTTAGAAGGAGTTCTTGGCTTGATGGCATTACAATGTAGAGGCCTAGGTTAATGCTCTGGGCAAAATAAAACCCAAAAGAACTACAGATGCTGTAAATCAGAAAAAAACCCAGGAGTTGTTGGAGGCTCAGCAAGTCTGGCAGCATCTGTGAAGAGAAATCAGAGTTAAGGTTTCAAGTAGAGTGAAATTCTGAGGAAGAGTCACTCAGCTCGAAATTTAACTCTCATTTCTCTCCACAGAAGCTGCCAGACATGCCGAGCTTTTCCAGCAATTTCTGTTTTTGTTGTTTTGTTAATGCTCTGGGCCTTGCGTTCAATATAAATTCAAGCAATAAGTCTGGACTTGAAAGCTACTCTTATTAACAGTGACCAGACCATAAATTGTTGTGAAAACCCCTATGATTAGCTCATGTCCTTCAGCAGACAATCTGCCATCCTTACTCAGTCTAGCCGACATATGACTCGGGATCTAGAGCATTTTGACTGACTTCTAGCTGTCCTCTGCTCGGCTCAGGGATGGGCAACAAATTCCAGCCTTGCCAGTGACATCCCATGAATGTATTAAAAATAAACATTTACTGTAAAGGCAAACACACAGATTGTCATCACTAGCAATAATCTAGAATGTCAGATGACCCCCTTCCTCCCCACAGGTCAGGTCAGTGTGAATACCTTTAGGGTAACCAGCTATTATCAAATCCAAAACCATTGGGCGTGGGCGGCACGGTGGCACAGTGGTTAGCACTGCTGCCTCACAGCGCCAGAGACCCGGGTTCAATTCCCGCCTCAGGCGACTGACTGTGTGGAGTTTGCACGTTCTCCCCGGGTCTGCGTGGGTTTCCTCCGGGTGCTCCGGTTTCCTCCCACAGTCACAAAGATGTGCAGGGTCAGGTGAATTGGCTAAACTAAATTGCCCGTAGTGTTAGATAAGGGGTAAATGTAGGGGTATGGGTGGGTTTCGCTTCGGCGGGTCGGTGTGGACTTGTTGGGCCGAAGGGCCTGTTTCCACACTGTGATGTAATCATTCAAAGGGCAAGAGTAGAAGTGGTGGGTGTAGAATGTAAAAGTCATTTTAAAATTGTGATTTGTAGCTAACCATTTTGAAAAAAATTCTGTAGCCTTAAACTTATTCAGCCAGTACAGATTTATTTTCTCTTTCAGTGTTACAGAAAGACTGCTGCCTCTTTGCCAGCTCTTTGTTTAGATGCTGTAGATTTAGATGCTGCACTATTAACTCCCAGGACAAGCTGCCTCTCGTTGCTGGAGGCACTGAATTTCATTTTAAGGGGCTGGTACTTTCATAGCCATGAGGGCTGTTTGAATGAGTCCATCTTTGATATTTCACTGTAAATCTTACAACACCACGCACACAAAAAGAAATGCATCCAAACAAAATAATTGAACATTGCCTAGGATTTTCCTGTTTGATTTAAAACAAAAATAAAATGGGCAGCCTTCTCAAAAAAAAAGCAATCAGTCTATTCAGCCAAAAACTAGACTTCCAACTGCCATAAATAGGCTAGAGGTCAAACTTACCACTGCCCTGCTAATGCGACTTATGACCCCTTGGCAGCACCTCTGCGTCTTCAATAAATACTGCCTTCTTTACAGGGCAAGAAGGCACCAAAATAACTCCATCAAATCAGTGCACTTTTTTCCTGTCTTTTTGGAAATGGGATTGATGGAGTGTTGGGTTTCTAATGGGCAGAACCTTACAGGGGGTTTGAGTGATGTGGTGGGATTTGTGGCAGAATCAGGCAAGGTGTTCGACAAGCCCTAACTCGGCATCTCTCTGCATCTTTTCTGCATTTCACAAATGGTGTGGAGTGACTTGCCCATTAAGGAGGACTATTGCTTACTAATCACTTTGTTGATGGCCCAACTCATCTCAGTAACATTCAGCTTCCTGTAAAACCAAACTCATCAAACAATCTAAATGTTGAGAAAACACAAATGGAAATCAAAGTGGGTGTCTGGTAAATTCAACTCACCACTTGTTCCAAATGACCTACATGTTGGACTCCTGGCAACAATATCTCAGGACACGCTCTATGGGCACTGGCCAAATACCACACATCCATTGATATCAGCATCCAATACATACCAGCTCTAAGAATACTCATGATCTGCTAACAGGATGACTCTGCACTCCAGTGCTGCATCAACTACTTCCATTGCAATGCTGGAGCAAAGACACTGTATGTTCAGAGATTTCCAGCCCATGGAGTGGACCAGGCTACATCTCCAGGGTCTTCACTCACAGTCACAGCGCTCACTCACTTTGATCTTACCTGGATGTTCACACCATCCCTGCCTTGCATTGCCTTGTCTTTTTGCACTTTGCACACTCAGCCAGATATAGCAGGCTCCGCTTACTATTGTCTTGTCTTGCCTTTTCGATACAAAGCCAGCAAATCTCAGTCAGGTCAGGGGGGAAAGTCTTTGCTGAGTAAGTCCTGACACAGTAAGTCAAGGACAGCTTCTGGTATCAGTCCAGTGGCTTGGACACAGTCACTCAGCCACTTGAGATAATCAGAGTCAAAATTAAGGGGTGTGGAGTTGAATGTTGGGCAGTCCACCAATTCCTTTGAGTCTTTCTGCCTACTGGGGGTTATTTTTCTCCTGGAATTAGAGAGAGGCAAGGAAGCTGAATATAGCTGGACACAGCTGTGCCTTGGTGCAGGTGGGGAGGTGCCCTGAATAAGTGAGTAGGCAGCCCTGAGGGCATGCAGATTTAGTGGTGTCGGGGTTTGGATGGGTGCCAGTGAATGAGGGAAGATTTTGTGGGCAATGGGGGGTGGGGGTGGGGGGGGGGTGATGGAGCATGGGCCTTGGTTGGAGGTGGATACTGTAGGAGAGACAGAGTGAGCACAAGGAGATGTTGACACTTATGCAGGTGGAGTGGAGAATGTCACTGATCATCTTCCTACATTGCCGGTATTTGTCTGGTGCCTGAGACTGCTTTCACCAAGCTAGCAACCTCAGCTTGTTGCTGTGACCTCCACTGTTGGTACCGGGGAAGGAGGAGGAGGTCCCACTTCTGTACCAGCCCATCCAGCAGGACAATGTAGGGCATTGATTTCCCAATTCTCTGCCATGTCTGGGACAGATGTCATGGAACATGTAGTGCAGCTCTGGGAATGCTGGCCTTTTACTGGATACCCTCTGAGTGGCGAGCTGTTCTGGGAATGATGTGTGATGAAACGGGGCTGGAATTGGGCATGAGGGGTGCCAAAGGGATGGTTTCGGTAGTTAATGAAGCATGTTTGGTAAGTTATTGTGAGAAAGTTTGCTCAGCCTCACATCCAAATA
The DNA here is from genome assembly GCF_004010195.1 of Chiloscyllium plagiosum. Taxonomy (NCBI): domain Eukaryota; kingdom Metazoa; phylum Chordata; class Chondrichthyes; order Orectolobiformes; family Hemiscylliidae; genus Chiloscyllium; species Chiloscyllium plagiosum. The sequence goes on from NC_057735.1 coordinate 20,615,993, forward strand.
ATATGACTCAAACTCAACCAAAGAAAAACACAAGATTCCAGTCCCTTGATACTGTTGGCTGTTGTCAGATTGAAATGAGTATTGTTCACCTCATAGCACAATTGCACAAAGAAGTCAAAACAGTGTAATTAACTAAAATAAAAGTCCCTACAATGTGCACTTCTGGCTTTCCAGATTATTTTCCAGTCTATCATCGCAATAAAAAAGACAAAAAGCTGTAAATGCTGAGAATAGACAATGGGTCAAGAAACTTTGAGAACTGAAATTAACTGGATAGATTTTGGAGGAAACATTCCTTTTTATGAATCGATTTCTGTAAAATTGGACTCAATAGTGTCATTGTTACTCAGGAGCTTGTAAAATGTATTTCTTCCAGCCATTTGTAGCATCATGACTAAGAGGATGTTTGTGCATTGGTGCTATGGAGACTGGACAACTTGTGCCGTTAAATGCTGTTTACAATTACATTAAAAAACACAAAATCATTTTTATGCTGATTTACCCGATATGCTACCATTTTATTCTGCACAGGTTCTATTATCACACTCTCTTGACGTTACGTCTTATTTCACAAGTGTTAGTTTACACATGCACCATTGGTAAGGTGATTTTAATTTTCTTCTACTATTGTAAAATGCATCAAACTATTGTGTTAAATGTTTTTGAAAGGATTTTGAAAAGCTTTAATTTCAGAAGAGAATGGTGCAGACCGGTGAGAGGGAGGTCAGAGGAACCAGCAGGTCTGTCAACCTACTTTCAGTAACAGAGATAATAGTCAGAGGCCCTCTTGGCTCAAAACAGGAATATGGAGCACCTTGGCAGAGGAAGGAGGAAGGAATTAGATGGCATTTTTTTTAAAATGCATTTGTGGGATATGAGTGTCATTGCTGGCCAGCATTTATTGCCCATCCCTGGTTGCCCTTGAGAAGGTGGTGGTGAGCTGCCATCTTGAACTGCTGCAGTCCATCTACTGTGGGTTGACCCACAATGCCATTAGGGAGGGAATTCCAGGATTTTGACCCAGCGACAGTGAAGGAACAGTGATATATTTCCAAGTCAGGATGGTAAGTGGCTTGAAGGTGGTGGTGTTCCATGTATCTGCTGCCCTTGTCCTTCTAGATGGAAATGGTCATGGATTTGGAAGGTGCTGTCTGAGGATCATTGGTGAATTTCTGTACTGCATCTTGTAGATAATATACACTGCTGCTACTGAGCATCAGTGATGGAGGGAGTAGATGTTTGTGGATATAATGCCAATCAAGTGGACTGCTTTGTCCTGGATGATGTCAAGTTTCTTGAGTGTTGTTGGAGCTGCATCCATCCAGGCAAGAGGGAAATATTCCATCACACTCCTGACTTGTGTCTTGTAGATGGTGAACAGGCTTTGGGTAGCCAGGAGGTGAATTACTCACCACAGTATTCCTCGCCTCTGACCTGCTTTTTAGCCACTGTGTTTATACGGTGACTTATCCACCAAGGGTCTTCAGGAAGCATTTCTTTAACCTTTATATCACAGGAGCAATGTCTGAAGCAAGTTTTTTCTATCATGAGATGGTCACTGTAGTTTGCCACTTTCTTACAGATGAACCTGCAGCATAGAGAGGTCATGAACATTGCTGAGGCCCTCAACCTATACAGCAGGTAGGAGCTAGCAATATTACCGCTTTGCAATGGACCTGTACACAGCAAGATGACAGAGATTCCAACCAGGAGAGGGGTCTTTGTAATAGTTATTTTCATTTCCCCAGAGCAGTGTCGGAGGAGGAATCTTATGCCTTTGTGAGGATCAGGGGATTCTGGATCTGCTGAGACATAGATTGCTGGATTACTGATATTAAGCCTCTTTGAACTCCACCCTCAATGTGTTCATTCCCACCTTGGCAAGTTGTTGAACGGTGACCATGAAAGTAGCTAGATTGGTGTAAAATCCAACAAGTTTACTAAGATTGCCCTGAAAAAGGGATATTTTTGCCTCTGTTTTTAATGCTCATATAACTCCCCTTCACACATAGGACCTGATAGTCAATTAACTCTTAAGACATTAGAGATGAGCAATAAATTTTGCCTTTGGCCATGTTGAAAGAACAAAACATACAAACATGTGAAGTAGGAGCATGAGGAGGCCATTCAGCCCTTTGAGCCTGCTCCGCCATTCAGTATGATCATGGCTGATCAGTCAAATCAGTACCCTGTTCCTGCTTGCTCCCCAGGTCCTTTGATCCCTTCAACCCGATGAACTACATCCAACTCTTTTTTGAAAATATTCAGTCTCATGGCCTCAGCCACTTTCTATGGCAGAGAATTTCACAGGTCTTTTCGCTGTTATATATGGGCTTCCCTGTATCTTTAGACTGTGGCCTCTTGTTCTGTGATAAAACAGAAAAAAGATCCATTTTTACTGCATCTGTGTGCACCTCTCAATACTGGTGGCAGCCATAATGCTTTTACCATATTATTTAAATACCCAAAATAAAGTAATAGCAGGTGTTAGAGGGGTAGCTGGAAGAGGAGAGAAATCCATCACATACAGATGGCTTTCTCACACATTTTCATAGCATTTCCTCTATTGAGTCTAGTGAGAATTGTATAAAAGTAGGCATGTATAATGCAAACAGGACATATATATATATATATATATAAATGTGAATTTTCTACCACTTATGATGAATTTATGAAGTACGGCTTTCTGTTGAGGTTGGTGCACTAATTATATTTCACGACCCAGACTGGATAAACATTAATCTTCAGTAGGCTGCTTGAGGTTGCACTGATGAATGACATGCCTCTTTTGTTCCTATCACTCTCATATACTCATACCTACCTAAGGGGTATGAACTCGTGCACAACCAAGAGGCAGATTTGCATGCGGATTTTCAAAAAGATTTTAATTCATATAAATCTGTTTTTTTTTCTGCTATCAGCTTTAGCTGTAGTAAATCTAGGAAGTTAATGTTCCTTAGAATAATATCCACAGGATACAAAATCTAATTTTGTCTGTCATTTCATACGGTATATTGTTTATTGAAGTATTAAAAATTGTTTAATGTCCCACAAAATCTAAATTTTTCATTTCAGCATGCATGCCAATGTCATAGTGTAATTTCATTACAGTAGTGTGAATATCACTACAGTTTTTTAAAAACCTTATTTTCGAAAATTATGTAATTTTAATGGAAGATGCCCACATTTTCTTCTCAGCAAAATTCTGTATATTTGCCTGATTCCCAACTACTCATCAGTAAAGATATATCTGAAATTGTTTCTTCCAGAGTGTTCCAAGCCACAGGGCTAATGCTTTGGAAAAACAGAATAACAGTGTATTTTCAAAACTGGTTAACTTTGACATGTGATATATATTCACGGATCACAATAATACTTTAAGTAAAACCCTCAAAGGCTCCTAGGTCTTAGATTATTTTTACTTTAAGTGTAAGCTCAAATATTAAAAACAATGGTGACAGCATAGTCATATTAGCAAGGTCGAGGACAGAGAAAGGTCAATTAGCTCTCCTTCTTGCATTCCGTTTCTTCCAAACTACAGACGTTAGTATTCTGTAAATATTTGTATCTGTTTCCATCCCATGCATATTTCAAACATTTATTGCTCTTTTATCTGAATCAATTTCTTCTGATGGCGTCCCAACTCATCTCATTAACATTTAGTCACTCATCTTACCAGACACACCAAGCAAGCGAGATATCAAGAAAACTCAGTATGAAGACCAGAAAGGATGCATAGCAACTTCAGTTCATCAGTTACTCTGAAGGACATGTTGCTTAGGACAAGATAACATCTCAGGGCAGAAAGCGTGGGAACCAGGCATACGTATACACACACACACGCACACACACACACCCTTCATGGACTGTGGCATCTGGCATTTGCAAATCCCTCACAACCATCATGGCATTTCTCCAATCCACTCAGGAAACACAGGGCTCGCTTAGTATGATGCATAAGTAACTCTGCTGTGAAGGAATTTAAAGGGAAACAACGTTACACACAGACCCACGTGCTTTAATGTTTCTAATCCTTGGTTATCTAATTGTGTTGCTTCCCTGCTTACTGTGAAACTCCAAGCCTCAGACATTGCTGACCAATTCATTCACACTGACACTTTTAGACAGAGAGGCCAGTCAGGAAAAGAATGGGGATAAGTGTGAACAGGATGTTAGCCTCTATACACTGTATCCCTCTTGCTTTCAATTGCTGCAGCAGATTATCATTACAAGGCCCCAGTCTCTGGTACATCTTGTGTCACCATGAAATTATGCCTGTTAATTTCAAGGCTACCCAGAGAGACAAACAACCAGATGTAAGGTAAAATTAGTGAAATTTATTTTTAAAACTGCCTAAAAAATATACAGTGCATTGTTACCCATGCTATCTGTATATCTTCTTCTTCCTGTCTCTCTCCCCCATTACTGCTCTCCCTGTTGCTGCAGATGAGGCAGAGGAAGCCTGGGGTTCAATGGTCTTCAAAGTTTTGTCATGTGACCCCTGGGGTGGGGTCAGACTTGCTAAGGGTCTTCTTGCCACGTGAAAAGGTACACTCCTCAATTTGAACTCCAAGGATGGAAGGAGAGCAGGTAGGGTGGAGAAGGGGCTGGAGGAGGGTCCAACCACCTTTGAAAGTCTTGAGTGGAGGGGCTTGTATGTGATTCCACCTCTGGTTGGATGCACCCTGATGCCACATTATCTCCTGGAGTGCTCTCTGTATCCCCCATCCTATATCACCATGTCTTCAGTCCTGAGCATCAGTAGTTGGGATGATCAAGTTAAAGTGTTTGTGGCCCTCTAGCAGACTCTGAAGATGCTGGACCTGGTTTGCGTTGGTAGCTGTGAACCTGCCCATGCATGTGGATAGATGGTTGCATGCACTATTGCAGCTTCTGAGTAATAAGATCACTGTTTCTCTTGTTCCTCCTTATGCACATGGATGAAATCCCTGATTGTTGACCCTGCAGGGTCCACTCCTGCTTGGGGCAGAGCAGGTGCCTGGTCTCTGAGGCCAACCCTCAGAGTGCCAGTAGGTTGGGGTGTTCCTTTCCTTAGCCAGTTGCTGGGCTATCACAGTGAGGTGCTCACAGATTGTCCTCCTAACATGAACATTACTTCTAAAGTTCCAGTATCTGGTTTGGTGAGGGATGCAGGGAATAGCTGATTGATGCTTCCTCTGAGGCCTTGATACTCTGAGCCTCAGAGATTGAGAGGTAGCTTCTGTTAGAGCAACCCATTTCACAGCGAGGGTGAAGTTGCTGATTGTACTTGCAAGACAAAAGAGAGAGAGAGAGGCATCACGGTTAATGTTTAGAAAAGGATTTCAATGAACGACACTGACAGTGGGGTTACTATGAGAATTGCAGTGGAATTAAGAATGGGTCCTACTTAGTTGGTGGAATGTGGATGCCTTGGCTTCTCTGCAGCAGTTCATCTTTCCCTGTGAGCACTGGAAGATTGTCTCCTCACAGGGATTGAGGAGCCTAATGTTGAGCACCTTGTATGGGCAATCTCTGTTTTCTCTTTTAAAGAGAGAAGGGAAGGAATTGAGAAAGATAAAAGAAAATAGCACATTTATTAGTCCTGTTGCAGGTGGGCAAAAGGTATTGAATGTCCCAAGCAATGGATGAGGCTGTGCAGTTAATGGTGTGGCAGGTTTTTTTTAAGATTAGATTACTTACAGTGTGGAAACAGGCCCTTTGGGCCAACAAGTCCACACCGACCCGCTGAAGCGTAACCCACCCAGACCCCTACAGGCAATTTAGCATGGTCAATTCACCTAACCTCCCACAGTCTTTGGACTGTGGGAGGAAACCGGAGCAAACCCAGAGAGAATGTGCAAACTCCACACAGACAGTCACCTAAGGCGGGAATTGAACCCGGGTCTCTGGCGCTGTGAGGTAGCAGTGCTAACCACTGTGACACCGTGCCGCCAATCGAGGGGAGTGAATGAGAGCAATGGAGTCCTACTGGCTTCGTATTCGGCTCAGATTTAGTCTGATTACACTGCTGAGGGGTACTACGTTATTGCAAGTTGTTCTTGCTGTACTTTAAAAAGCCTTTGTTATTTTATATTTTCAATGAGTTTCAACTTTAAATTTCAGTTGCAGATATAAAGCTTTCATCATAGTTACACTTGGAATCACTTTTCACTTTTTCTATGGCTCCACCCCACCCACGCAAGCCCCCAACCTCAATATTAACATATTCTTTTGTTGCTTGGTAACTAAAACTGTTCACAGTACTCCATGTGGTCCAACTAGCATATTACATACCATAGTTTCACCAAATAAATACAATTTTAATGCTAAGTATGTTTTATTATCCAAATACATAATGGGAGAATGTCTCCAGGGATCTCCCGATCTCTGTCTTAACTTCTACAAGATCAGAAGAAACTACTGAGAATACATTTTGAACCATTCATGCCATTTCTTTGGGGCTGCTGAGAATGTCCATGCCTCCCCTCCTAGCCCCATGGATATTCCAAGTGCCAACCTCATCAACTGTTTATGGACCTCACAAGCTTATATGAATAATTCTTATATTTGTTTTGCATTTATTTTTCATGGAGAGCACTAAATTTGAAAAACTGTCCTCAGTTCAATGCAAGCAAGCAGGTTATTTTGTTGATAATGAGCATGGATTTCAAAATCATGCCACAAATAATGCAAAGCAGAACTGCATTATACAGTAATAATTCAATCATATTGACCCATACTGCATAACTGCGCACTCAACGATGTAATAAAAATACGATTATTCTGTAACATTTTCTTGGCTGAAGGCTTAGCAGCTGGTCTATTGCTAAGAAATATCAAGGAGTGGGAAAGAAAATAGTAGCAATTTCACCAGACAATACAGAAAAGACAGATCGCTTTGAATATTGCACTGGTTACTTTGAACATTGAGCAATTCAACTAACAAGCAGATTGCATATTTCAACTGTTTTATGGTGGACCAGCAAAATAATTCTCTGAAAACTTCTAACATTATCAAATAAAGTCTGAGAAATTTAAAAATGGATAAGCTGCAAAGATCAAAAAAACCTTCCTGAACTGAAATAATTCAAGAAGTTGGCATTAGCACCTCATCTATAAAAACAGTAGGTCAATAAATAGACCTGTCTCAACTGTATATTGTTTGGAAGCCAGGGCATAATTTTCCCAAATTAAAAATAAGAAGTTTAAATGAGGATTTCAATGAGAACACCAACTTATAGTTGCATTGCACCTTTAAACGTAAAGCAACGTCTTAAGGCATTTAACAGTAGCATTATAAAATTAAGGAGGTACCTTAGGAGGTATTAGATCAGAAGACTAAAAGTTAAATCAAAGAGGCAGATTTTAATGTATGCCTTAAAGGAGGAAAGAACACTATAGAAATGGAGAGAAGTGGGGACAGAATTCCATAATGTGAGACCAAGGCAGCTGAAGGTACAGTGTAAGACAATGGTTCTGAAAGAGTTAATGTTGATATTGCAATAGTCCAATCCAATCTGATGATGTAACATAGCCTTCAGGTGGACAATTGGGCATTTTTGCACATGGTCCCAATGGAAACATTGCTGGCTCCTGATGCAGGTAAGTATCATTGTCATGTCTTCGCAACTGGTCAAAGGAGAAACACCTTATGCCACTGACAATAAGAATTGCCAGTGACCAGGTACCTCCTCATCCCCAGACAGGTAATGACTCCATGGTATCAGCCATAGAGAACTTTATCCAAATCCACAGGTAGATAAAAGAGCTGCAGGCAGGTTTATCACAGGCTCAAAGATCAAAGGGTTGTACTCCACCAAAACTGTTTATACCGTGCTGCCTCTAGCAAGCGAACATCTGGCTGCCTTCATGGATAGGTCGATGGCTGACAAGCAAAACCAGGTCCAGCACCCTCAGTGTCTGTTAGATGTATGCACAGACCTGCACTCCAGCCATCAATTTGTTCTCAGAAACAAAAGAAGTGCGAAAGGGAGAATGAGGCATTATGAATTCACCCCGGTGACCCTTATCACAAGGCAGTATGATGATGCCAGTAGGCACCCACCAGAGAAGGAACCACATACAATTCCCTAGAAATCTACTCACATGACACACCAGACATCCCAGGTTATTCCACCTCCAACCTGCATCCCACCCAGAATCTTGCAGGGATTTAAACTGAGAAGGCAGTATCTACATCTGGAGAGGATATGCCAGGCTTATCTGGATTTTCTAGCCTCAAATACTCCCAGGCTCCCTTGCCCAAAAACCTGAAGCCAACAGAGGGCAGGCCCCCTCCACATTAGTTCATTCAGGATGTGGGCAAGACCATTTTGCAGATAACAATGCCCCTGATTTTGCACTTTAACATGGTGAGCACAGTCATATGGCAATTGTGAACAATTTAAGATAATCCAGTCTGCAACTTCAACTTATCACAAACATCCTTCTATTGGATTTCCTCTTCTACCAGTGGGAATGGGTAACAACTTGACCAGAACTTGAAGTTAAAGTTATCCAAATGTGTCTCCTCACCGTATGTCAAGAGCATGTGTCGGTAAGGTTTGAATAGGATGTTTTCTGTTATTATGCCTTTTGAACAGTCATGTTTGAAAAAATGTTCACTCACAAGAGCATAGACCTCATGTTCCTAAACTTAAGAAGTGGATAAATGCTAAGATCAAATTTTGCAGCTTTTCTGAATTAGCACGGGGAGCTTTTATGTCAAAGACAAAATGGGATTTACTCCATTGAAATATTTCTTGTGAAGACAAGAAATAAAGCGCAAGGTCTTACTAAATTATTTACGCAAATAAAGAGGGAAAATCTGTTTTGATGTTCCTACCATTTCACATGGCTGACTGAATGTCTTTTGTGTAGTGTGCAGCACTTTAAACCCTTTGAATGTATTAATATATGTTTAGCAGATGACCTGCCTGTTTGTATAATTTGCCAACACTTTCAGCTCCTCGCCTTTACATTCCTTAAGATTGAAGCTTAGAAGCCAATCCATCAGGAAACTGAAAGAGTGTAGAATTTGGCAAGTCTGGTTGCAATGCATGAAGAGGAAATAGATTTCAAGAACTTTGTGAGAAATTATGCTCACTGATAAAAGGGTTAGGCAGTGAAAAGAGATCAAGATGTAAACAGATAATGTTCAGGAGATGGAGGAGTTTGATTTTCTCAACAATCAGAATTTAAATTATTTGTCAACTCTTGGTATAGTGTCAATGTTAGCAACAAGAAGAATCCTAATAAGTATTTCCAGAAACATGAACAAATCAGGACTTTGTCAATACAGATAAGCAAAGAAACAGGTTGTGTTGCACCAACCAACAGATTCTTTCAAAAAATAAATTGAAGCTTAGGATGAGGCAACTTATTTTAAATGAGGTAAAGGAACAAAGAAACCTGTGTGATCAGATATATAGGTGAGTAAAGCAAACGCCGCAAATTAATAAACAAACAGAGTTCACTGTTTGTGAATCCAGAAACATTGAATACAAAAGCAAAGTGATCATCTTGAAGGGCAGTTCTCTCAATCTTTGGCCAACATTTCTGTCTCAGTCAACATGATCAGAAAAATTAATTAACTTCTCATTTATCTCCTTGCTGTTTGTGGCCATCACCTTTGCTAACATAACAACAGTGACTACACTTTTAAACATTCCATTATCTGTGAAGTGCTTCAGGGCATCCTGAGGTCATGCATATCTCGATCGAAATGTCCAATCCTTCTTTCTATGGACCATGAAAGAGAAAAAGGCAGTGGAGTGGAGACAAGATATAGTTCCTTTTGTAACAGAAAAATGCTGGGAATACTAAGATGGGCCTGCCAGCTCCACAAAGCAGGAAGAACAAGAAAAAATACTTGCACATTTATAGCCAAATAACCAGTCAAGACAGGTAATGCAGACAGGGAAAGAGAGAAAAAAAGAGCAAAATGATGAAGCCTGCATCGAGGAGTAACAAATTCACTAAGGACACTACCCATCTCCATCTGACAGGTGGAGTATGCCAATTTTAACCATGACTATGTTTTTGGTGGCAGTTATATCATATACCATATATACTCAAGTAATAGTCGCATTTTTTGACGACTTTTTAAGGTTAAATTTGTGGAGTCGACTATTACATGGATACTATTTTTGAGGGACCGAAATTCATGACTATCAAAATTGATACCATATCATTAACAGAAGGTCAATTGATCTCTTAACAAATAAAGGAAAATAAAATGAATTATGGTAATTCTGAAAACCCGGAGCGATCTCAACAGCCTGCAGAGTGGAAGACTGGGAGCAGAATGGAACAGACAGCAGACTGGAAAGCTGGAGAAGGACATGACTGACTCATAAACAATGATTTATTATCTGTGAAGAACGAGAGTCAACTTTTACATGAGATTTATGGGAACATTCCAGGTTATTTGGCCAAAAATAGGGGGTTGACGTTTACATGAGATCAACTCTTACTCAAGTATATACAGCACCTAGGATTTGCACGTCCTGCTTCTTCAGTCTTTAGAACACAATCTTGGACAGACATTTATTGAATGAAACTCTTCCAAAAATACAGCTGATATGAACATAGGCACAGGAGTAGGCCACTCAATCTTTTGAGTCTCTGCAGAGTTACATGTCAATTATTGAGCCAGTTTAGAAGAGTTTGACTAATTATGAATCCTTTAGTAATTCACTATAATTTCTCCAGTTCCAACAGCAGGTAATGCCAAATATAAAAGGCTTACCTCCTTCTTCTAGATGTCCCCAGCTGCAACCTGAAATAACTCCACAGAAGCCTGTATCCTGTCACCAAGTCACCCTTTATTTACACATGAACAGTCCTTGACTCAAGTACTGCCTCTTCAGAGTCAGCTCTCAGAGTGTCAGAATTTCTGATCCGCCTGTTTGTTTTTTTACGCACACTGGTCCAGCTCCCTTAACAGCCAGCTCTCAGAGTGAGAAGAGCCCCTGATAGTCCTATTTTTTTCCCACACTACCGCCTAACTGCGGTAGTGCTTATTTTTTCCCCAGCACCCTTGCAGGTGTGAGACACAGTGAAAGACACAAGGTGCACAAATCTTTATTCAAATTTCCACCACCACGAAGAAAGGAAACACTTGAGTGGCCAGTGACCAGCAGTGCCCTTCACATCAAAGGGATCCCCTGTTTTTTTTTCGTTTTTTTTTCTTAACCCCCACACTACCGCCTAACTGCGGTAGTGCTTATTTTTTCCCCAGCACCCTTGCATTATTTTTTTAAATCAAGAGGAGAGTCCTTCACACACACTGGTCCAGCTCCCCCAGAGCCAGCTCTCAGAGTCGCTAACCATGAGCCACCGTGCCGCCCCAACACTCCCCTTTTGTTTCTTCTTTTTTTCACTACTGTTTATTTTTTCTTTTCTTTTTTTCTTTTTCTTTAACCCCCACACTACCGTCTAACTGCAGTAGTACTTATTTTCCCCAGCACCCATGGTGTGTGTGTGCAGGTGTAAGACACAGTGAGAGACACAAGGTGCACAAATCTTTATTCAAATTTCCACCACCAGGAAGAGAGGAAACACCCGAGTGGCCAGTGACAAGCAGTGCCCTTCACATCAAAGGGCAATGCTGTGTAATCAAACAGTGAAGGGGAGGGCAGGGATTAAATCAAAATAGAGTTGGAGAGGGAAATAATGCACTCCACTTCTGCCCGTTTTTATCTGTCGGCCAGGGCTCCCTGATTGGACCAGATTATCAGCCCTAATCAGGGATCTCATATTCTATGAGGTCTAGCTGGCTGACCTTACAATCACTGCATTGACTCTCTGAGTCAAAGGATGTAGGTTGGTCCTTTTTCTTGGACAGCATCCTGGGGGCATTTTAATGCTGGGTCAGGTTCCTCCTATTCAGTGTCTCTTATGAGTGACGTGTAACGCATTGGAACTCACCCCTTGCATCATGAGCATCTCAGTAGAATTTCACTTTCTTCTAGTGGTAAAGATGGGGGGAGCTGCTGGCAGTAATTTTCATCCTTGTTGGCATTGTGGGCACTGTCCCACCAACGCAGCTGTGTCTCCATTCAGGCCTGGCCGCCAGACACAACTTATCACCAACATCTTCAATTTGGAGACCCCTGGATGGCCCTGGTGGAGTTCCGCATCTCTTTGGCAGTGACCTTTGTTCTTCTTCCCCATAACAACATGCCACCCTCGCCTGTGAGCTGGTCTCTCCAGGGCCAAAAAGGTTTCAATTCGAGATATGATGATCCTTTGGTTTCCCTCATCACTACCAGTTGTTTCAGTTTCAACAGGACTGGATCTTCTTGCATTTAAAGTCTACTATTATCAGCTTTGACTGGGATTGTGTCCTGAAAATGTAATAACATCACAAACTCTTACATTGGGTGTACCATTGGTGGTGTATCTCCTAATGGGAGGTAGTTCCACGCATCTGCATTCGCTGAATATGGCCCAAAGTTATGGGAGGCACTGCCTTGTCTTTTTAAGCAGACCAAGTAGGAGTTTGTGATACATTATTATCACAGATTTTCATCGCTGAAGATATTGGTGGAACTTCCTAACTCTAAATCTTACTACTAATCCTTTGTCCATCTGGGCGTATTTACCTTCTACATTCACAAAAGTCTTGAATACATACACTATTCTGTGTTTGTCTCCACTAGGCCACCCATGGACTAATATCACCCCAATGCTTGGAGGCATCACATGTCAATACCAGATCTTTCTTGGGATCATAGTGTGCCAACACCTTAGAGAATGATAGCTGTTTCACTGAAAGCTAGGTCTTGTCTATATGGTCATTTCTAAGGCTGACCCCTTTTTAGACGTCAATGCAAAAGTGCCAGGATGGAGGCCAGGTTAAGTATGAACTTTCCTTTATCATTTATCAGCCCAAGGAATGACCTAAGCTCCTAGATGGATATAGGGGCTGGGTCACTTTGATTGCCCTCACTTTATCTTCACCTGGTTTTGGTGACTCTGTATCCCAAGGAGGTCACTTGGGGGAGCCTGGAACACACATTTTCCCCTTTATAGGCATACATCTGCCTTGGAAAAATGTCTTTGGACTGTTTTCAAGTTCTCTAAGTGGTCCTAATTTGTTTTCCCCTGTAATTAGAACATGATCTAGATAAATGGTAACCTGAGGTAGACTTTGCAAAATGTCCTCCATCGTCCGCTGAAAAATTGAACAGGCTGACGATACCCCAAATGGCCGTCTTGCATATTGGTACAAGCCCTTATGGGTATTAATTGGAGCATACTTCTGGTAAATCAAGGGATTGAGTATTTATCCAGCTGTGAAAAACGGTTTATCATTAATTTAAAATCCCCACAAAGGCTAACCGACCTGTCGGGATTCAAAATCGGCATCATTTGATGCTGCCCTTTCACAAACTGTATTGATTTGATGATTCCTTCGCTTTCCAGATTTCTGATTTCTGCCTCCACATAAGACAAATGGCACTAAGCAGGCCTTGCAGAATTGTGGAGTTCCTTCCTGGTCAACAAACAAAATGGCCCCGGCTCCTCTGACAATCCCCTGATCTTCCTGGAAGACTTCTGGGTTTTTAATTAGGACCACACTCAGGCAGCCATTTTCTAAGTGAAAATGTTGAGCCAAACTAGGCGAATCTCTCACAACCAATTTTGCCCCATCAAGCTTGGGGCTGAGCCTTTTCCTAATGGGATCTAAACCTTTTACATTTCACAATAGACCAGAACCAAAGTTTTACCTTTAATCTGTAAATGTTCACTGAAATAGAGTCATAGAGTCATAGAGGTGTACAGCACAGAAACAGACCCTTTGGTCCAACTTGTCCATGCCGACTAGATAACCTAAATTAATCTAGTCTCATTTGTGAGCACTTGCCCCATATTTCTCTAAACCCTTCCTATTCATATACCCATCCAGATGCCTTTTAAATGTCATGATTGTAACAGTCTCCGCCAGTTCCTCTGTCAGCTCATTCTATACACACACCACCCTTTGCATGAAAAGGTTGCCCCTTAGATCCCTTTATAAAACTTTCCCACTCACCCTAAACCTATGCCCTCTACTTCTGGACTCCCCCACCCCAGGGAAAAGACTTTGTCTACTTATCCTATCCATGCTCCTCATGATTCTTAAACCTCTATAAGGTCACTGCTCAGCCTCCGATGCTCCAGGGAAAACAGCCCCAACCTATTCAGCCACTCCCTACAGCTTAAACCCTCCAAGCCTGGCAACATCCTGGTAAATTTTCTGAACACTTTCAAGTTTCACAACATCCTTTCTATAGGAGGGAGACCGGAATTGCACACAATATTTTCTTAGGGAAGGAAACTGCCATCCCTACCAGGTCAGACCTACTTGTAACTCCAGACCCACAGCAATGTGGTTGACCTTTAATTTAGGGATGGGCAATAAATGCTGGCCGAGCCAGTGACGCCCTCACCCCATGAATCAATATAAACAAATTCCAAAAGTGGCCCTTAACCTAGTCAAGATTTTGTGAAACCTAAGGTCTAGAGACCAGAGTGAATTTTGTTTACAACTTGTTCTGCAATCATTGATACTACTACTTTAGGATCAACCTCCATTAGGATAATTATTTAATCAGAGGTTTATTTTGATTGGATCTGATTTGATGTTGCTAAGCAATTTAAGTGATCCAATCCAGATATAGGTATACTTTCCAAGGTATGAAATCTCCTGGATCACAGTCTATAAATTATCTGACTCAATTTAGGTCCAGCAGGACGCTTCAGCTGTCTTGAGTCCACATACTTGCAGCAACCACAATGGATTGCAGGCCAGGATCCTGAAGAAAACTTTTATTGTTTGGCCGAGGCTTGGCTTTATTTTGGGGTTTTGCTGTGGACCGACTTAGAGTCCCGCTGATCAGGATATATCCTGAGTGAGGCTGTGCAATTGACTGCAATTGTCAAGTGGTGTTCCCCAAGCTCAATTGGACTGGTGAGAATGTTCACTTCCATCAGAATACCAACAGCTCAAATGGTCCACTTGCTGCATTTTCCAATGATAAAGCCAGTTTGGCACTTCTACACAATTGCATCGTTAATCCCACATACCAAACAGTCTCTCAGCATCTCATTAAGGGTTAAACCAAAGTCACATGCTTTTGCCAGTCATCTTAACTTAGTCAAAAATCCTGATATGGACTCCCCTGGTTCTCAAATTGCCAAGTAAAAAAATGAAAGCTTCTCAGGATTAGAGGAGGTTTGGGGTCACAATATTCCTTAACTATGTCCATTAATTCTTGAAAGATTTCAGTGTCTGGTGCCTCAGGGCAAGTTAGGCTGCTAATAACAGAAAAAGTCACCGCTCCACAGACTGTTAAATGAATTACTTGTTGCTTTTCATCTACCACTATGTTAGTTGCCAAGGAAAAAAAAAATTATGCATTCTTTCCACACACTGAATGGCAGGGTCAAACAAGTCCAGCTTCCAAATAAAGACATGATATATGAAATGCTTACTCCAACTCAAAGATGATTGTTGTGAGTGAGTATCTGTGGGAACATATTTTACTCTTATTGCCACTGAAATAACTCCACGGAGGCCAGTATCCCAATACCAATTTACCCATTATTTATGCATGAAAAGTCTTTGACTCTAGTGTTTGCCTGTTCAGAGTCAGCTCTCAGAGTGCCAGAATTGGTCAGCCAAGGCTCCCTGATTGCAGCAGATTAACAGCTCAAATCAAGAACACTTTTCCATGAGGTCTAGCTGGCTGACCTCATCACAATCACTACACAACCTGTTTTACAATGATCTTACTAAATGGTATAGCAGGCTCAAAGAGCCAAGTGGCCTGCTCCTGCTCCTATTTCTACTGTTCTTATCTAAATGCTACAGAGGTTCAAGATCAAATATCTATTATATACTCTGCTTCCCTAAGCTGCAAAGTGTGATTGGTTATCTCAGAAACATTTAAGCATTTTTACCCTGTAAGATGGATGTTTAAATATTAGCATTAATTTGAACAAGCCCAGTCACGAAAGGCATCCATAGAGGAGTTGTACTTTGACTCAATTTATCTCTTTTGAATAAATATGCAAAATAAAAAATGACCAAAAAATACTATTGATATGCAGTTGCACTTCAATTTCCTCAGGATCAATATTCCTGTAACAACCAATTATTCTCAAAGATCACAAGAGTAATCAAATGCAAGTGTCTGTGCATAGTTTGAGAAACTACAAAATCATTTTATTCTCTGACAAACTGACACCATAATCAAGAAGCTAGGCTGTAAACAGCATTTGGAATTTAATTTCAATTTAGTTGATCAGCAGCTCCAAATACTGATCCATTTTTAATTCAAAAGAGTGCAGAATCTAATTTTTTTTAAAAACCGTGTTGTTACCCAACCCTTATTTTAATGCTTTCAATAAGGATAATTGTGATAAAACACAGCTCCAAGAAACACTTTCAACTGCTGAATTATTAATTTTCAGGAACAAAAGTACCTTTTATAAAATTCTTAAAATAAACATTTCAAAATTCTGTAAAAGTTTGTTTTATTATTCTTTAAATCAACATCACTATGCTACTGTGCAATTTTTTCTTAGAAGTTGCACAACACTACAAATTTGTTCTGGTTATAGTCAATAACACCAATCAAAATAATTAGAGCTGCCAAAGAAAATCACTGTGATTTAAATCCATTTAGGTTTGGAGATGTTGAAATGGAACATTTGGTGAATTGAATTTAAATTAAATTGAAAGAAATTGCATTTTATGTTTGTAGTAGCGCACACAACCATTCTGTCAATCATGACATTATAATCCATGTTAGGGGATCTCAGGTAGTGTTTTTGTCATTTAAAAGTCAAACTGAGGACATTCTTTCATGCTGAGTAGCTTTCATGTTAAGCTCAATATGTGCAGAAAGACAAAATAAAGTGGATAGAATAGTGATTAGTTTGCAGGCAAGGGGGGTTTGTGTTCCATTTTAAATTAATTAATTTTGTTTCAATAGTTGTCGTTGCAGACATTCCCACATCTCATCCATTCCAACCACTTTTAAGAGGTCATGATTTGGAGTTGCTGGAGTTGGACGGAGGGTACAAAGCTAAAAATCACAGAACACCAGGTTATAGACCAACAGATTTATTTGATTTATTTGTAAGCACTAGCTTTCGGAGCGCTGCTCCTTCATCAGGTGGTTGTGTGAAGGAGCAGTGCTCTGAAAGCTAGTGCTTCCAAATAAACCTGTTGGACTATAATCTGGTGCTGTGTGATTTTTAACTTTTAAGAGGGTTTGAAACGTTCAGGAATTTATTTAATCCTCTTTGCCTCTTCATAGCTTTTCTTTTCTCTTAATCTTTTCTAAAATCTATGTTATTCACCAAGCTTTTTGCCATGTACCCTGCAGTATATTGCAAAATTTGAGCTTTTTGTTATATTGTTCTCTCTGTTGGACTGGTGTATAAATAAACTTGTTCAATGATAGCTGCCTGTTGTGAATCCACTTGGTGGGTTTCATTTTTCTTCTCATTATAATAGGCTTTAAAAAGTGGGTAAAATTATATTTTACCTTTTGTTTAAGACATTAAACATTGAAATATATTGTCGCATAAATTTTGAAACTTCAAAACTTGACTTTGTATGTTTGAGGAATTAAAAATTTGCACTTAATGTTCAGATGTACAGTAAGTCTGCATGGCACTAAATTTTACGAAAAGAATTGAAAACATAGTTGTGGTCAACTGGGGAATTCAACCTTAACCAAGAAGACTGAAGTAATTATCGATGAGGATTGCAGATGATATAGTGAAAAAATGGGAGACGAGAAGGAAATAAATACTTGCCATACGATATTGGATTCAGGTGATTTTAAGGTGATGTCTGATCAATGTTGCCCATGAAAGCCCAGTATTTGGATTATTATGAAATAGTGAGATGCTGGAATCATTTTATGGCAGGACAATGAATGAGGTTTCACTGAGAATTGCATTCCATAAAAGAAAGAAGTTTCCATGTGAGACATTCTTCAATTAATAAACACTTTTGTCATGGTGGATAAAATACTGATTTAAAAATCAACTTGAGAAACATCTTTGTTGGAGGACTAAAAAAGAATAAAATCCAAACCAAGTTTTTAAGCAAAGACTAATGTGCTAATTATAGGTAGAAAGATGCTGCTACTTTTCCTCTTCCCTTGATTCGGCCAAAGGACCCATTTGGTTACAGTGATAGAGGAACAACTACATGGAGTCTTAACTAGAAGAGGGTCTTGGCTGAAAAAAATATATAGTTAATTGCACAATAGCAATTAGATACAAGTTCCATCAGTTAGTTTGTTACATTGTTGCTCTTGAGACACACAGATGGGATAACTGTCCCATTTGAGATCCAAAGCGACTCTCTTGATTTCCTCACTGAAGACACCATGACACCCTCACAGAGTCAGAGAGTCATACAGCACGGAAACAGACCTTCCGGTCCATGTTGAACATCATCCCAAACTAACCTAGTACCACCTGCCTGCTCCTGGCACATATCCCTCCAAACCTTTCCCATTCATGTACTTATCTGTATGTCTTTTAAACATTGTAATTGTTCCCACATCCACCACTCCCTCGGGAAGTTCATTCCACACACGAACTACCCTCTGTGTAAGAAATTTGTCCCTCACGTCTTTTTAAAATCTTTCTCCCCCTCACTTTAAAAATATGCCCTCTTGTCTTGGAATCCCCGATCCCAGGGAAAAGACAACTGGCATTGATTATATCCATACCTCTCATTATTTTATAAACTGCTGTTAGGTCACTTCTCAACCTCCTATGCTCCAGTGAAAATAGTCCCAGCCTGTCCAGCCTTTCCTTATAACTCAAAGCTTCCATATCTGACAACATTCTGGTAAATCTTTTCTGAACCCTCTCCAGCTTTATAATATCCTTCCTATAATTGGGTGACTAGATCTGGACACATTATTCCAGAAAAGGCCTCACCGATGCCCTGTATAACCTCAACATGTCTTCACAACCCCTAGATTCAAAGGACTGAGCAATGAAGGCAAGTGTGCCAAATGTCTTTTTAGCCACCCTGCAGATAGGATAGAGTTTAATGCAGTCTCCGCCTCTAGACCTTTCAGAACCATTACGCCCACCATTGATGTGCAATGATGCTACAGCCAAAATGAAATGGCAGAAAGAAATATTTGCAGAATGCCAAAGGAGTTCTTTACTGAGCCAGCAGGAAAGTTCAGATTCCAGTAGGTCCTGGAAAAGGCAATCAAGGTCACAGTCTCACAATCGGAAATTTAAATGCTGCCCTCGACACTGCTATCCAAATGGCCCTAGCTCCTGTCAAAGTGCTGTACCTGTGGGAAAATCAGTCATAACCAGAAGATGTGTAAGGGTAAGTCTTCCTCCAATTCACGATGAAACTCCTGATGACAGCCATGACTGATTTGAGGTGTGGTAGATCAAAAGCTGGATCAGGAGTCTGGGAATCCTCAAATGTGCCTTCGATAATATATCAACAGAAGGTGATGTTATTAAGCAGGGCAATCAAGAGTCAGACAGAGATCAACAGAAATGATATAAGGAGAATCAGACCAATAGGGCTAAAGAAAAGATTTCAATACCCACAGTGTAAATGAAAGTCAGATATTCACGCTTTACTTTCATCATTGATGTAGCTGCAGCAGTGTCGGGTATAGAAAGTAAGTAAAAGTAAAAAAAAACTGAAATGTAACAGAACTCACTTGTGGAGCAAAGAGAGTCAGGGTCTTTGCTTAAAAAAAAATCAATTGACATCACTACATCAACCATCAAGTGGGATTAGTAATGAAAATCAACGTTCAGGTATGACACACATCCAGAGACAATGAGAAAACATGTAAAGCTAATGGAAATGGAAGGAAATAGCCAGATAGAAAAGAAAATCCAATTGATTCACTAAAATATGCAGAAAGGAAGAAGAAAGTTGCTATTTTCATGGCTTCTTATAAATGAAGTAAATCATGTACTGGTGCTAAGAGAAAGTTTTTTTAACATGTAAATTACTTAGACATTATGAATCATATGTGCTTTTTGCTTAGAATTGAAACATGTCTGATGAGTAAACTTTCAGGTATTGTTATGTTGTTTAGCTATTTATATTCTGGGAAGTTATGTATATGTGCAACTTTGAATTTTAATGTATAGGTTCTTGATCTTTTAAATTGGAAAAGTGTGATTTTTTTTGCGAAGTAAGTATTACTGAGTCAATCACATTGCTCTGATTCTTGAGTCATTTGTGGCTCAGATTACATAAGGGTGACAGGTTTTCATCCTTAAAGGAAACTGGTGAACCAGAAGGATCTTCACAACAATTGACAATGGTTGCTATGAGGCGAGCTTTCAGTTCCAGACATTAATGTTATTGAATTCAAATTTCACTGTTTATCATGGTAAAATTCAACTCCAGAACATCAGAGCCTGCGATGGATTACTAGTCCAGTGATACATCACTACATCACCACCTTCCTGGAAAATCTGGCCGCTGAAAATTGTTTGTTTTTGATGGCAATTGTAGTTCAAATGTGCAGCTGCTCCTGTAATCCAGGAAGTATAAATAAATCTTGTACGTTAAGTGCCTTATTAAAGCTATAGCTTAGCTCAATGCGATTCAGCTTTCCATTCCACTAAAAACACCAAACAAAGCAGAAATCAAGAAAACTCAACATGGAAAGCAGAGTGGGTACTCAGAAGATTCAGCTCACTGCTTGTTCTGAATTATCTCCATGTTGTCTTTGATGAAAGTGGCGCCAACCACCCATTCCTCTCTTCTACACAAATTGACATCTAGTATTTGTCAAGTTCTCATGAAATGCATTGCAGGCTGCTTCAGTATTGAAAGGCTGTGGCAGGGATACCAAAAGGCACCCAGCTCAAGGATTCGACCAGGCAGCATCTCAGGGCTGCTTGCTTGCTTCATTATCACTTGTACACTTAGGGCCCACATGCATGCTCACAATATCCATGTCTTGCCTTGCATTGACTTGCTGTGACAATAAGTGCAGAACAATTGAGGGAAGATATTGCAGTCAATATGGGAGTGGGAGAACATGAAGCTTATTGGAGGTGGGTGCAGTATCTAAGATATAACGAGTGCAAGGTAGCTGGTTATGAGTGCAGCTGTCAGCCTGCTGCAGCATTGAAGTTCATTGATTTCCTAACGCTACCGCTGACTGTTCCTCCAAATGCGGAGACAGCTCTGACATAGTTGGTGACCTCAGACCATAGTCTGGAGGCATGGCCTCCTCTGCTAGCCTTCTAGGATGAGGACGGCTCTCCTCTGCACAACCCCCTCGACTAGGTGCTGTCACAGAATAGTGGTGCCATCTTCCCCTTCTCCGGCATGTTCAGAATCTTTCTATCGCCAAACAGGGATGTTTTGCAGTGCCTGTGCTTGTCCAGGTGCACAGCAGTCTTTTAAAGTTGACATGGGTGCAAGGGATCCTGTTTTTTTGGTAGATATCCACTAGGTGGCAGGTTATTTTGGGAACGACATTTGATAATTTGAGGATGGAGTCAAACATGAGGGACATTATAAGGATGGTGTAGACAGTTAATGTGGTGAGTTTGGCAAGATAAAGTAAGAAATCTTGCAAGAGCTTGCAACAAAATCCCTCCAAAACATATAATGCAACTTAGACTGAGCCAAAAAAGTTAAGCTCAGCTCAAAATCTTTGCTTGTCAATTCCATCTCTTGGAAATGAATCCCAGTGCTAGGTAGGTTGTTTTGCCAGCTTTGTTCATCCCCACAGCCTCTCTTTAATGCCTTGCATGGTGGTAACCCTGGAATTCTTTATTTGTCTGCTAAAAGGTTATTAGTGGATATGTGGTCTATATCATTGGATTCTGCTGTTCAGTCCATTGAAACTGGATATATTAACAAAGAGCAGAAACCATAAGAAACAGCTCAATAAAATGTGACAAAAGTAAAGAACGCAGGCTGCGGGGTTGAGTTGGTAATTTGCGGAAAGTTTATAATTATTCTGAAGTACTACAACCTTAATAATGAGTAGAAAAAGGAAGTCCTCAGCTTTAATCTTTTGGATGAGTGCATTCAAATATCTAAATGATTTTAATTGGAAAGCACTTACAAACTGGAACATTTGATGTTTATTCTTGTTTTTAAAAAGCTATTAATATTGTAATATAAATTTGATGTAAATTTGCTTAAAGATTTATTTCAGTGCAGCGATTTAATTAATCAGACATTGAGATTAAATCCATCCGTGTTCCAAATATGAACCTGAATAAACAATGTTTAATTCAGCAAAATACTGGGAATTGCATCATACACATTTTCAGCAATTGTGTTCAGGCTGTCAATTTCACCTTCATCATTTTTCGAAGCTTATGTGTAAGTTTTATCAGAAAATGACCAGAATCCTGAATGCATAATCTAAGCTGAGAACCAATACTAGCCCAATTGTATATTGTCACAGGTGCCTTCTCTGGTCGAGGTTTTAAACTATGAATCCATCTGCTCTTTATGTCAATACGATGTTACATTCAAAATAGAACAGGATGTCTCTCTTCCTGCCTCAGGCAATTGCTATTTCTCAACTCCTGTCACCAGAGCAGGTTAATCAGTCTGCCTGTATTTTCCCAATGTATTAATTCACCATTTTAATTATCTCATTTCCAAAGGCTTCCCATTTTCCAGTCGTCCCTTTACTTGTGAACATCTACCCCCAGTCAGCTTTTGAAGGTTCTTGCCTAATGCCGTCAAGATTAGCATCCCTCCAATTTAAAACTTCAACTTTTAGATCTGGTCTATCCTTTTCCATCACTATTTTAACACAAATAGAATTATGGTCGCTGGCCCCAAAGTGTTCCCCACTGATAGCTCAGTCACCTGACCTGCCTTATTTCCCAAGAGTAGGTTTTGCACTTTCTCTGATCGGTACATCCACATACTGAATCCAAACATTTTCTTGTACACTCTTAACAAATTCCTCTCCATCTTAAACCCTTAATACGATGGCAGTCCCAGTCTATGTTTGGAAAGGTAAATTCCCCTATAAAAACCACCCTAGTATTCTTACAAATAACTGAAATCTCCTTACAAATTTGTTTCTCAATTTCTCGCTGTGTATTAGGGGGTTTATAATACAATCTCAATTAGGCGATCATCTCTTTCTTATTTCTCAGTTCAACCTAAATAACTTCCCTGGATGCATTCCCAGGAATATTACCTCTAAGTACAGCTGTAGTGCTATCCCTTATCACAAACGCTATTCCCCCTCCTCTCTTGCCTCCCTTTCTATCCTCCCTGTAACATTGGTATCCTGGAACATTAAGCTGCCAGTCCTGTTCATCCCTGAGCCATGTTTCTGCAATTGCTATGATATCCCAGTCTCATGTTCCTAATCATGTACTGAGTTCAATGTCTTCCCTCTTCAGCCTCTTGCATTGAGGTAAATGCAGTTTAATTTATCAGTCCTACCTTGTTCTCTGCTTTGTTCCTGCCTGCCCTGACTGTTTGACTTGTTCCCTTTCCCAACTGTACCAGTCTCAGATTGATCTCTTTCCTCATTATTTCCCTGGATCTCCCCCACCCACCACCACCACCTTATTAGTTTCAATCCTCCTGAGCAGCTCTAGCAAATCTCCCTGCCAGTATATTAGTCCCCTTCCAATTCAGGTGCAATTCGTCCTTCTTGTACAGGTCACTTCTACCTCAGAAGAGACTCTAATGATCCAAAAATGTGAAGCCTTCTCTCCTGCACCAGCTCCTCAGCCACACATTCATCTGCTCTATCCTCCTATTTAGACCCTCAGTAACTTGTAGCACCAGGAATAATCCAAATATTACCACCCTCAAGGACCTCATTTTTAAATTCCTGCCTAACTTTCTATATTCTCCCTTCAGAATCTCATCCTTTTCCCTTCCTATGTTATTAGTTCCAATATGTACAATGACCTCCTGCTGGTCCCTCTCCCCTTTGAAAACATTCTGCACCCTCTCTGTTATATCTTTGATCCTGGCACCAAGGAGACAACACACCATTCTGATTTTTTGCTGCTGGCCATAGAAACATCTGTCTGTGCCTCTGACTAGAGAGTCCCCATCACAATCAATTGCTTGGAACCCAACATACTCCTCATTATGATGCCAGAAACTTGGCTGTTCATGCTACATTCCTCTAAGAGTCTATCACCCTTTTCCAAAACAGCATACTTGTTTGAAATGTGGATAGCCACAGAAGACTCTTGAACTACCTGCCTACCTCCATTAGCTTTCCTGGAGTTAACCCTTCTATGTGACTGTCCCTGCAGCTTTTCTCCCTTCCTATGACTGCTATCCATCTCACCCCCTCTTGCAATTCCTTATTGCCTCAAACTGCTGCTTCAACTGATCCATGCGATCTGAAAGGATTCACACCCAAAAAGACTTCCTGAAGATATAAGCATTAGTAATATGGAAACACTCCTTAAACGTCCATCACTCTATTGAAGGCCATCTTTGCTCCTTCACAATCTACAAACCCAGAAAACAGCAACATCTTTTTACTCTAAAAATCAATGCTCCTGGCTAACTTAGTACTTATGGTTTATATTTTTAAAATTTAATCAAGGGACAGAGCTCAATAAAACATATAATCAAGAAAGAACTGACTCTACTCACTACTGTAGACTTACAGCAAGGTTACACTTAAAAGCTATGCACTTATCTGCTCCTGTGCTGTGAGCTCTCTCCAAGATCAAAAAGACTTCCTGAAGATATAAGCATTAGTAATATGGAAACACTCCTTAAACGCCCACCTATCACTCTATTGAAGGCCATCTTTGCTCCTTCACAATCTACAAACCTAGAAAACAGCAACATCTTTTTACTCTAAAAATCAATGCTCCTGGCTAACTTAGTACTTATGGTGCATATTTTTAAAATTTAATCAAGGGACAGAGCTCAATAAAACATATAATCAAGAAAGAACTGACTCTACTCACTACTGTAGACTTACAGCAAGGTTACACTTAAAAGCTATGCACTTATCTGCTCCTGTGCTGTGAGCTCTCAGCAAGATCAGCTGTGAATTTCGCTGTTTGTTAATTTTTCCTCGACACTCTGATATCCAGCGATTCTTGAACTCAAACAGCAAAGGCAGTAACTGTGCAGATTCCCTGCTGTGTCAGTTTGCAGTGTAGGTTTCTTTCTCTCTCTTCCTCAGTGACCATGTGGTCACTGCCTTTTGTCTGTCTTCCTCCTTTTAAAAGTGCAGTTGTTTTGATCTTTTTTCCTCCCAATTTACAAACAATGCAACAGCATACAAAACAGTAATTGCTCCTCCCGGAATTTGAGGAAATCACCTCCAGCATATTTTTAAAATTTAATCAAGGGACAGAGCTCAATAAAACATATAATCAAGAAAGAACTGACTCTACTCACTACTGTAGACTTACAGCAAGGTTACACTTAAAAGCTATGCACTTATCTGCTCCTGTGCTGTGAGCTCTCAGCAAGATCAGCTGTGAATTTCGCTGTTTGTTAATTTTTCCTCGACACGCTGATATCCAGCGATTCTTGAACTCAAACAGCAAAGGCAGTAACTGTGCAGATTCCCTGCTGTGTCAGTTTGCAGTGTAGGTTTCTTTCTCTCTCTTCCTCAGTGACCATGTGGTCACTGCCTTTTGTCTGTCTTCCTCCTTTTAAAAGTGCAGTTGTTTTGATCTTTTTTCCTCCCAATTTACAAAACAATGCAACAGCATACAAAACAGTAATTGCTGCTCCCGGAAGTTGAGGAAATCACCTCCAACACCTAAAATACCTCAAAAAAGGAGCAGCTCTTACAACCTCATTTTTTTTTTCCTGTCCTCCACCTTGGATTACCCAGAATTCTAGTAACTTCTATGAAAGTTTCACTCCATAACTGTTGCCTTTATTGTTTAATATATGGATCTTCTATGTGTCTGTATTGATAATATTGAAGGTGTAGGTAATTATAACTGGAGAATAAGCAACCTAGGAGTGGTAAATACCTGCAAGTTGTGTCTTCAATGCAGCAGCAGTGGTTTAACGTGAATAAAATGATATGACGCCATTGCAGGCATCAGTCAATACTCAAAGCAATAATTTGCTATGGCACCTGTTGTAAGGCCCTTATGACAGTTGTAGTGTTCTCTACATCTGAGTGAGGTTTCCAAGATTCATGTCCCACCCCTCCAACCACAATGAGGACAGAATCCCACCCCTCCCCCCTCCCCCGGTCCTCACCTTCCACCCCACAAACCTCCATATACATCGCATCATCCGCCAACATTCCTGCCACCTACAAATGGATCCCACCACCAGAGATATATTTCCCTCCCTGCCCCTATCTGCTTTCCATAAAGATCGTTCCCTCCACGACGACCAAAACAGGTCCATGCCACCAAACAGCCCACCCTCCCCATCCAACACCTTCCCTTGCCACCACAGGAATTGCAAAACCCGTGCCCACACCACCCCCCTCATCTCTGTCCAAGACCCCAAAGGAGCCTTCCGCATCCAACAAAGCTTCACCTGCACTTCCACACGTCATTTACTGTATCCGTTGCTCCCAATTTGGTCTCCTCTACATTGGGAAGACTGGACGCCACCAAGCAGAGCCATTCAGAGAACATCTCCTGGACACTTCAACTCCCCCTCCCACTCTGCCGAGAACATGCAGGTCCTGGGCTTCCTCCGTTGCCACTTCCTTACCACCCGATGCCTGGAAGAAGAATGCCTCATCTTCCGCCTCAGAATCCTCCAACCCCATAGCATCAATGTGGACCTCACCAGTTTCCTCATTTCCCCTCCCCCCACCTTAACCCAGATCCAACCTTACAGCTCAGCACCGTTCTCATGACTGTTCCACCTGTCAATCTTCCTTCCCACCTATCCGCTCCACCCTCCTCTCTGACCTATTGCCTTCACCCCCACCTCCATCCATCTATTGCACTCTCAGTTACCTTCTCCCTAGCCCCACCCCTCCCATTTATCTCTCACCCCTACTCCCGAGGCTCCCAGCCTCATTCCTGATGAAGGGCTTTGGCCCGAAATGTCATTTTTCCTGCTACTTGGATGCTGCCTGACCTGCTGTGCTTTTCCAGCACTACACTAATCTTGAATCTAATCTCCAGCATCTGCAGTACCCACTTTCATCTTGGAGGGATATGGGCCAGGGCAGACAGGTAGGACTAGTTTAGTTTGGGATTAAGTACAGCATGGACTGATTGGACCGAAAGGTCTGTTTCCATGCTGTATGATTCTATGAATATGAATAGGACGGTATGATCCCTGTGAATTCTCTGCTATAGTTTAAACAAAAACAGATAGCAGCTCCAAGATATTTTCGAGGGTGGAGGTGCGGGACGTGGATGAGATGCGTTGGAGGGCATCTTCAACCACGTGGGATGGGAAATTGCGATCTTTAGAGAGGGAGGCCATTTGGCATGTTCTGTGCTGAAACTGGTCGTCCTGGGAGCAGATGTGGTGGAGGCAGAGGAATTTGGAATAAGGGATAGCATTTTTGCAGGAGGCAGGGTGGGAGGAGGTGTAATCCAGGTAGCTGTTGGAGTCGGTGGGTTTGTAAAAAATGTCAGTGTTGAGTCCGTCACTATTGATGGAGGTCCAGGAAGGGGAGATAGGCTTCAGAGATGATCCAGGTGAATTTAAGGTCGGGGTGGAATGTGCTGGTGAAGTGGACAAACTGTTCAACCTCCTCGAGGTGGCGCCGATGCAGTCATCAATGTAGCGGAGGAAAAGGTGGGGAGTAGTACTGGTGTAACACCAGAAGATAGACTATTCTATGTAGCAGACAAAGAGGTAGGTATAGCTGGGGCCCATGCGGGTGCCCATGGCTACCCCCTTTGTCTGGAGGAAGTGGAAGGATTCGAAGGAGAAATTGTTGAGGGTGAGGACCAGTTCAGCCAAATGAATAAGAACGTCAGTGGAAGGGTACTGGTGGTGTTGTCGAGACAGAAAGAAGTGGAGGGCTTGGAGGCCCTGGTCTTCTGCCACCTACAAACAGACCCCACCACCAGAGATATATTTCCTTCCCCACCCATATTCGCTTTCTGTAAAGACCATTCCCTCTGCGACTACCTGGTCAGGTCCACACCTCTTAACAGCCCATCCTTCCCTCCCGGCACCTTCCCCTGCCACCACAGGAATTGCAAAACCTGCACCCACACCTGCCCCCTCACCTCTGTCCAAGGCCCCAAAGGAGCCTTCCACATCTATCAAACTTCACCTGCACTTCCACACATGCCATTTACTGTATCCGTTGATCCAGATGCAGTCTCCTCTACACTAGGGAGACTGGACATCTACTCGCAGAGTGCTTCAGAGAACATCTCTGGGACACCCATACCAACCAACCCCATCGCCCCATGCCCGAACATTTCAACTCCACCACCCAGTCTGCCGAGGACAGGCAGGTCCTGGGCTTCTTCCATTGTCACTCCCTTACCACCTGATGCTTGGAGGAAGAAC
>NC_057735.1:20644479-20648951 GCF_004010195.1 Chiloscyllium plagiosum
GCCCCACCCCCCCACCCATTTATCTCTCCACCCGCTAAGGCTCCCAGCCTCATTCCTGATGAAGGGCCTTGGCCCGAAACGTCAATTTTCCTGCTCCTTGGATGCTGCCTGACCTACTGTGCTTTTCCAGCACTACCCTAATCTTGACCCATATCCCTCCAAACTTACCTTATTCATGTATCCATCCAAATGTCTTGCAAACTTTGTAATTGAGGACATATGAGCTCAAAGGTATATTTTCCCAACAATCACAATAACTGCTATTGAACAGCAATGATAGAATTTTTAGCGGCCATTCCATTGTCTACAGATTGCACATTGGCCATTTCTTTTTAGAAACCATCAAGCATGGATGAAAACAAGTCATCCTGGATCCTGAAGTACTGCCTAAAAAGTAGCATCTATGTCATTTCAAAGCAACAATCAATTCTGTTTTAGATACGCTAATGGACTCTCCTTTTCTTCCTAAAATGTCACACATTTTAACACTGTGTTCTCCTTGAAGTAATCTTCTATATGCATGGACTGGCAGTGGAACCTCTGGGTTGAATTTTAGGTTCATGTGAAGGATAGCACTATATTTCGCGATCTGTGGTGAAGTATTGTTAACTCATCTTCACATTTCAGGTTTGAAGGTCTAGTCCCATACAAATGTTACACAAAAGATCACCTTAATATTATGAACTACCATTTGTAATTTCAGAACATACATTTCCTCTAATAATAAGAAGCAGCATTTTATGTCCTTGATTTTGAACTTGGTAGATGACACCACTTTCAAAGGTAATGGTTTTAACTCATTGTTGTTTTGTACTTTGCTGTTACTGTTTCTCAAATAATGATTTTAACATACATTGAGTTTACAGTTGATGTTAGCAAATTATTGTGACAAACCAGAATATTCCCACCTAATAATCATTATTTTCCATTCATATTCTGAAGAAGTAATATGCTAAGGGGAGTCAGTAGTGTGGTGGTAATATCACTGGACTAGGAATCCAATGCCCTGGACAAATGATCTCTGAGCACAGGTTTGAATCTCACCATGGTAATGGGTGAAATTTAAATGCAATAAAAATCTGGAATAGAACTATGGGGTAGCACGGTGGCTCAGTGGTTAGCACTGCTGCCTCCCAGCACCAAGGTCCCAGGTTCAATACCAGCCTCGGGCAACTCTCTGTGTGGAGTTTGCACATTCTCCCCGTGTCTGTGCGGGTTTCCTCCGGGTGCTCCAGTTTCCTCCCACACTCCAAAGATGTGCAGGTTAGGTGAATTGCCCATAGTGTTAGGTGCATTAGTCAGAGGGAAATGGGTCTGGGTGGGTTACTCTTTGGAGGGTTGGTGTGGACTGGTTGGGCTGAAAGGCCTGTTTCCACACTGTAGGGAATCTAACCTAAATTGTAATCATTATCAATTATTGTAAAAACCTGTCTGCTTCATTCTGCCATCCTTACTTAATCTTGCCTACATATGACTCACAGCAATTTGGTTGCCTCTGAAATGGCCATAACAAGCCACTCAGATCAAGGGACAATTAGCAATGGACAATAAATGCTGGCCCAGCCTGCAAGGTCCACATGCATGAAGTATAAATCACATGCAGTTCAGTTGGACCGCCTCTTTGTCAGTAACTTTTCAGATTGTTTGGTGTATAAAATAATTGCTTTACATTTATGTACTTGTGAAATGTCTGCTTTTGGTATACATTAGATGGTAACAGGTGGGAAGTTTTCCCCACAGCATGATGGGTCTGTTACATTTGGTGGGTTTCTTTACATTTGCCTGAAGTTAACAATTATATGCATTTTCTCTGTCAATATGACCACATCTACAGGTATTGTAATGACTTAAGGTACTCACGATATATCACCTGTTTGGAGTAATGACAATTTCTGCCTTGTTTCTTTTTTCTGCATTATTGCTGTCTCCAATGTCAGATTTAGGTTTAATCGCAGGCATTCAATCAGTCTGTCATCTGATAGATCCATTGGTTGCTTGTCATTTATCAGTTCTGCTCAGGCTACAACATGGAAACATGTACAACCATCTGCTCACACCTGAAGCTTAAAACTACTGCAGGCTCCCCGAAAATGTTTTGTGATCGATGTGTTTATATGTATTATGGCTTGCCTCCATTGCCATCCCATCCTGAGATAGGATTTGAACCTGGAGCCTCCGGTCCAGACACTACTACTCCAAAACAATCCTCTAGAAGTCAGCCCCAGCTTTCAATTTTATTAACAAAACTTGAATTCTTGTAGCAACCATGATGGGATTTGAATCCATGTCCCCAGAGTTATTACCATATTGCCATTGTCTTCCCAGATGTAGACTATTCTTTCCTGATTAGGAATCAAATTTGTGGCCACAGTGGAGAAACCATCAAATTCTGACCACAAGCCTATCAGGAACATGAAAATCCCACTGCACTTGG
Organism: Chiloscyllium plagiosum; assembly: GCF_004010195.1. NCBI lineage: Eukaryota > Metazoa > Chordata > Chondrichthyes > Orectolobiformes > Hemiscylliidae > Chiloscyllium > Chiloscyllium plagiosum. Next base: position 20,646,914 of record NC_057735.1, read on the forward strand.
TATTCCTGGTAACGTCCCATCAAAATACTAACCAGGCCTGAGTCTGCGTAGTTTCCAAGATCTGATGATACCAAGGATTTTCAGCCAAGTATTATAAGGATGTCTGTTTTGTGATCCTCTGCAATCCTCTGCTCGTCAGCTGAGCTACTAAAGGAAAGCCTTTGCAAGATCCTTAAGCTTGCATTTTATGTTAATTAAATTTAGCTCCATTATGAATCAAATATCCGTTGTTGCCATTAACCCACAGAAATTTTCTATCATCATTATGCTTTTGACTCTCATCACTATGCTTTCATAAAAAAATGGCAGACAGTAATAGACCAAATAGTCTTTCAAGCCCACTCCACACTTATTACGGTTGCAGCATCACGATTCAAAATTTATTATTCCACAAAGTCATGAATGCTCTCGAAGAAGAAAGAAAGAAAGATTAAAAACGTAAGGCCAAAAATACAGTGCAAGCTTCTGACTCCCCTAAATCGATCCTTTGTTTTATCACCCATTCAATCAGTGTTCTGACTTGTCCAATTTCAGCCCTCTTGGCAAGACCTAGAATGAAACAACATTGTTTCAAATACTCTATCCAATCCAGTCAGTCCTCTAATATAGCAAAACGCAATTTTGAAAAAAGAAACTTGTCACAGTCTTATGCTAAACTCTACCTTATTTAATACAGAAACAAAATATAGTACTGTGGATGCTGGAATTCTAAGTAAAATAGCAGAAAATACTGCAAATACTCAGCAGTTCAGGCAGCGTTTAAGAACAAGAGTTAACTTTTCAAGTCCATCTGCCTTATTAAAGTTTCTTCGACTTTTAACTCATTTTAGAATATACATTTTAACTGCCTTCTTCAAATGTACTCCTTTTAAAACAAAGAACAAGGAACAAAGATAATTACAGCACGGTAACAGGCCCTTCGGCCCTCCAAGCCTGGGCCAATCCAGATCCTCTATCTAAACCGGTCGCCTATTTTCTACGGATCTATATCCCCCTGCTCCCTGCCCATTCATGCATCTGCCTCGATAAATGATGCCATCGTGCCAGCCTCTACAACCTCCTTAGGCAATGCGCTCCAGGCACCCACCGCCCTCTGCATAAAGAACTTTCCACGCATATTTCCCTTAAACTTTTCCCCTCTCACCTTGAACTCGTGACCCCCTAGTAATTGAGTTCCCCACTCTGGGAAAAAGATTCTTGCTATCCACCCCGTCTATACCTCATGATTTTGTAGACCTCAATCAGGTCCTCCCTCAACCTCTGTCTTTCTAATGAAAATAATCCTAATCTACTCAACTTCTCTTCATAGCTAGCACCCTCCATACTAGGAACCATCCTGGTGAACCTTGTCTAAACCCTCACCAAAGTATCCACATCCTTTTGATAATGTGGTGACCAGAACTGTATGCAGTATTCCAAATGAGGCCAAAGCGAACTCCTATACAACTGTAACATAACCTGCCAACTCTTGTACTCAGTATCCCGTCTGATGAAGGAAAGCATGCCGTATATCTTCTTGACCACACTATCGACTTGCGTTGCCACCTTCAAGATACAATGGACCTAAACACCCAGATCTCTTTGTACACCAATTTTCCCTAGGGCTTTTCTATTTACTGTATAGTTTGCTCTTAAATTGGATCTTCCAACATGTATCCCTTCACATTTGCCCAGATTAAACTCCATCAGCCATTTCTCTGTCCAACTCTACAAGCTATTTTTCTGCATTCTCTGACAGTTCTCTTCACTATCTGCTACTCCAGCAATCTTAGTGTCATGTGCAAACTTGCTAATCAGACCACATATACCTTCCTCCAGATCATTTATGTATATCACAACAACAGTGATAACACAAAACATAGAACAATACAGCACAGAACAGGCCCTTCGGCCCACCATGTTGTGCCGAACATTGGTCCTAGCTTAAGCACCCATCCATGTACCTATCCAATTGCCGCTTAAAGGTCGCCAATGATTCTGACTCTGCCACTCCCACAGGCAGCGCATTCCATGCCCCCACCACTCTCTGGGTAAAGAA
>NC_057735.1:20652566-20695727 GCF_004010195.1 Chiloscyllium plagiosum
TCTAACTGTTACCCAGCTACCTCTGTTCTCTGGCATAACTATGTTCCTGTAGCTTCTATCTATCTCCCTGTCAGCCTCTCGAATAATCCTCAGTTCATCCAACTCCAGTTCCAGTTCCCTAACTCGTTCTGTGAGGAGCAGGATCTGACTGCATTTCCTGCAGATGAAGTTGGCAGGGGTATCGGTGGTCACCCCTACCTCAAACATCCTGCAGGAGGAACATTCCACTGCCTGCACTGCCATTACTCTACACTTAGTCTCCAAAACAAGAACACTGAGTAGCTTACCTGTGGACTTTAAAGTTAGGTTAGAGGAGGAGGATGGGAGGGAGGCCCTACTTTGTAGGGCCTGGAGTCCAGAACACACCCACTCAAATATCAATCACTTACCTTCCCGACCAGCTCTGCGTTCCAACTTCACTTCCGCCCAGCTCGCGCCGCTCCCTGCTGTGAAAAGACCGTTGGCGTCGAGGTAAGTTCTTAAATATCAATCACTTACCTTCCCGAACAGCTCTGCGCTCCAACTTCACTTCCGCCCAGCTTGCACCGCTCTCTGCTGTGATCCCAACATGGATGCGTGGGGATCGAGAAACTCCATTCCACTACTACTCTCTGTCTCCTGTTACACAGCCAGTTCTCTACCTATCCAGCTAGTAAACCCAGGACCCCATGTGGCTTCACTTTCTCCATCAGCCAACCACAGGGAACCTTATCAAATGCCTTACTGACGTCCGTATATATGACATGATACAGCCCTTTCCTCCTCAGTCAACTTTGTCACTTCCTCAAAGAATTCTAATAAGTTGGTCAGACATGACCTTCCCTGCACAAAATGTTGTCTATCACTAATAAGCCCATTTTCTTCCAAACATGAATAGATCCTATCCCTCAGTATCTTCTCCAACAGCTTCCCTACCTCTGACGTAGGCTCACTGGTCTATAATTACTGGATTATTCCTACTACCTTTCTTAAACAAGGGGACAACATTAGCAATTCTCCAGTCCTCCGGGACCTCACCAGTGTTCAAGGATGCTGCAAAGATATCTGTTAAGACACAACTATTTCCTGAATAACTAAAATTCATATTTATTGCTTACCGGGAATTTTCTTTTCCTCGTCTTGCATACTGTGAACAATTCATGAAATAACCAACTTTGTTTTAGGAAGATAAGGTTGAACTTCTGACAACATGAAAACTTTCAATGCACGTAGAATTGGGCTAATGAGTATCCATCAGGGAAATGTCTTGACTTCTGTTATGAGGAAAGCTAATGGATTATAAAGACACACATTCATATAGATAGAGCCAAAATGAAATTATGTAATTTCTGAGCATCAAACCAAATCAAATTGTATCCACTGAAAAGGCTAGAATATTGCACTATAAAATGTATTTGGAAAAATCCCAAATGAAAACAGCATTAACATAAAATCAGTACTAAATGCTCTGAACAGTAATTTGCAAATTACATTATTATTTAACTGCACCTATTAGTCTTTTATTCTTGTGACTTTGTATTAATACATTCTTGCTGTTGATTATCTGTGTTCAAAGGAAATATTTGCCCTTTGTGAACATCTTATACTTTCACCTCTAAAACCTGGCCTGAATTTAACTCAAAATGAATAAAATGAAAGACTATTCTGTCTACCAGAATGAATGTGAGTTTAGGAGATGCCATGACTAGTTCCTATTTTGTGACAGGCAGTAATATATATAATCTAAAGTTTAGCTCCAAATAAGACTGGAGCAGGATTTTCACAGGCCGTTCAGAGTGATAACAGAGGCAGGAAGATGTATAATTTAACACTGCTAAATCACATGCCAATTGGCTGGCATCCATTCCCTTCCTTGTGTTATTTTCTCAGCGGTGTGATTCAACTAGAATGGTTACCTGCCTGCCAGCAGTGAGTAGGCAATAAGGGTAGGGGAAATTATCAAAGGTCAACCTGAATTTTCCAGTCAAATTGTGGGCCCTCCATGACATCAGGAACAGGTTGGCTGCTTGGAGGCAGCCTTACCAAGGGAAGACCAGAGGGGTCTGTGTTTCAGGAAGGCTTTAAGGCATTGCCCATCTTCCTGGCCACAGGCCACCCTGTGGAAGAGCTGGTGGTCCAGCAGCGCTGACCATTTTATAATTTGACAGTGCTGAACATTGTTGAGAGGACATAAATGCCCTCTCTCTTTCTGTCTCCTCTACCTGTAATGGCAAACAGTGGCAAATACAAGACCTCCTACTGGCCTTTCAACTCTGATAGCTCAACCTTTGTTTGATATCTTACACACCCTCTGACCACTGAACAACCAGCTCAGTTAAAAACACTACTGGATTACTATTGACCATGACATTTGGATCCTGAACCAAAATGCAGCATTCTGCCTTGTGTTTCTAGCTTTGGGATGGTCTAAAGATGGCAAGGGTGGAAGTGGAACTGTCAACAATGTTGCTATTCTGATTCACTTTCTTTAGTGGGAGAAAATGCCTCTACTCTTTAATAGCCCATGATGCACATGGCATCAGAGGGAATAATCCTGCCACTATGCTATTTAGTACAATTAACCTTCCTCATCATCACAAACAGAAAAGAAAAGTCTATTAGACACTCTCCTACGTGTCTATGTTTATAAATGGGATGACGAGATTGATTGTATTAGACAGAATCTGAACAAAATATCATGACATAAGTACAGATCAAGATGCAGTAGAGCGCAAATATTTATTCAATTTAAATTAAGATTGACTATGGAATCCTGTCATCCTTTCCACTCGGGCTACTGTGCTCTCCAGGGTAGAACGTGATAAGCATTTTTGCCTATTCTCAGACTCAACAAAAGACGCAGTATCTATGTGTGAGGTGCAGAGTGATATATGGTGGTGGCATGGCACTTGCCTTATTGAACCACACATCTCTAGTGGTTATCAGCAAATTTAAATATACAAAGAGGAATCCTGTGCCTGCTGAAGAAATCTTTTCTCATATTAGGCTTGTACTGTTTCTACTAGCAGGAGTACAACTCTTAGCTCCTCATTTAAACTGTGGCTAGCCACTGGGCTTCTTCCTAATCATAGCCCACCAATCTCTGACACACCTAAAGCTCTTTGTCAGTTTTTTAGCTGTCCCATTTTGTAAAGTCTGGTATGCCTGTTTTTAACTTCTGATGGTACGAGAGAATCAGTGTTGTCGTCAGTTCAGTTTATATTATTGACACTGCTCATATTTGAAATCAAAAGTGGAGACAAATAAAATGCAGCTGCTTTAGGTCTGATTGTCATGCACATTAAGCCATAAAATAGTGAAAATATGTTGCTTATTCTTCATCTTTGCAAAATTCTGAATTTGTGATTTTGGTGGCTGCTATATCAGATTATGAAAGCTATGTTGCATAAATAAAATATCATTCAATTATCTTCAAATTTAATCAGAGCGTTTGTATTCACCAAATATAAATAAAATATGAAATGAAAAACTTCAGAGTTATGATATTATGGAATTCCTTTTCAACCTATGTTTATTTCTCATTTATAAAGCCAATCATGCTCCAGTATTGATTCCTATAGGTACTGACCAAATCATCAGCTGCAAATCACAGAACAATTTGTACAGAAACTTGATTAACTATACATTATTGGTAAAAGCAAAAGCTCGGATTACTTGGATACATTTCAGTTATAAATTTAATACCATGTGTTTGAACTGATGAGAAATTGTGCAATATAAATCCAGATTTTCAGTGGTTTCTGATAGTTCATCATATTTCCAGAAATTAAAGTGAAATCAGTTAAACCTAATTCAGTCCAATGTGATCTATCTTCTTCAGTTTTATCATGCTTCAGCATATTATGAACTTACAGCCAAATCTTTCATAACTTAAAACTGACTAATAATAAGCTAGGAATAATTGTTGACTGGGGTTACCTGACTTCTTTTGAAACTTCTCCGCCAACTTAAGAAGGAATAATAGTAGCACAGCAGACTGATATGAATTTCTTGAAAACCAATCAAAAAGGTATTATAGAATCATAGAGTCATGCAGCATGGAAACAGACCCTTCGGTCTAACCAGTCCATGCCAACCATTACTCCAAACTAAACTGGTCCCACCTGCCTGCACTTGGTCGCTACCCCTCCAAACATGTACTTATTCAAATGTCTTTTAAAAGTTGTGACTGTACCCACATCCACCACTTCCCGTAGAAGGTCATTTGACACATGAACCACTCTCTATGTAAAAAAAATTGCCCCCATTTCTTTTTTAAATCTTTCTCCCCTCACCTTAAAAATAATACCCCTAGTCTTGAAATGTCTCACATAAGGGAAAAGATACCTGCCATTCACTTTATCTATATCCCTCATGATTTAATTAACCTCTAAAATATCACCTTTCAACCACCTACATTCCAGTGCAAAAATGTCCCAGCCCATCCAGCCTTTCCTTATAACTCAGACTTTCCATTCCCAGCAACATCCGGGTAAATCTCTTCTGAACCCACTCTCGTTTAACAATAAGATGAACATTTGAAGTTAAAGCCTCTGACTGTCTTGAGGCCTCAAGGATTTAAACCACAAGGAGGTTGGAATCAACATAAATTCCACCCCCTTTAATTTAGAAGACCTCTCTGCACTTCTAAAAGATCACATACTGAGGAAGCCATGCTTTCTGTCTGTACTTAAAATTATCTTGAAGCTGTCAGTAGTTGCACCAAAGGTATCCAACTGGCCATCAGCAATCTAAACTGCCAAGATAAATAACAATAATAATTTGCAATCAGGACATACCAAAAGAGAGAAGGACACCTGGCATCCTGTTCCAGTTAAAATTCACATAAGAACCAACTTCTTAGAAATGTGACTTTAGGAATTCATACAAATTTAAAGCATCGATGTCATTCATGAAACCAGACCTCTCAAGTGAGAAACAGTGATTCTAACCAGCAATTGGATTAACCACAATTTATCATGTATCATCTTTAGCTGTATCAAATATTTGTGTGTGAGAGACCATATGTGAGACATCACGTTTAATTTAAGATAAATGTGTGAGCATAAGGAGCCTTCCTTATTCCAAAACTCACAAACAGTTGCTGCTGGAATTATCAAATTGAGAAACCCAAAGAGGCTAAGGGAGCACATATATCTTTCAGCACAAAAAACATGCTGCTGATCATAGGCAGTAATGTAACACCAACATTGATAAAGTCTTCTGAAAGGAAGTTTCTTTTTAATGAACAATCGCCTCCTCTGGTTTCAGAAAAATCTGCTCCTTCTCAATGAGCATCATCTGTATGAGGCATGGCAAAGATGATCAGACCATAATCTTTGGAACTGCTTTCACTTGAATATGCTTAGTCACCAAAACATCAATATCCGTTTGCAAGTATCATATCTGACACAACTCCAGAGAACACAGAACAGGTCAAGGCTTCATCGTCCTTAGATTTCAAAAGAATGGAACAGCCATAGTTTACAACTTGGCCATTAAGGCAAACAAGGCCATGTAAATTCCCTGAAACTCAAATTTACTGCTCTCACGCTCTGCCCTTCCTCCATAGTAACGTATTCCTTTTCCTTGAAGTGTTCATCCGGTTCCCTTTTGAAATCCAAAACTGATTCCAAGAAGGCCAACCTCAAATTCTCCAATCATCTACACAATTGAAATCCTTAATCTTTAATGTTATAATCCTAACTGCAGATACTATGGACAAATCAGATCCCAGAATTAATTTTAACTCAATAAATTTTTTTTTTGGTTGAACATAGTGGTCATTTACTGAAATATAAGAACACAAGGCTGCAAATTTTCTATAATAATAAAACAATAGTTTATTACACAAAATAAAACAAAAACCAGTTAAGCTGCATAAATATTAAACATATTCCAAAGATTTTAAAACATACAGCCAAATGTTGCATCTATTTTCCAATACCATATCTTTACAGTATTTCCAATCCAGGGAAATTATCCTTCAATATCACATATTTAGGCTTGACAACTGATTCTCGCCAGTTCTGTCCTGTGAATTGCAAAGCCTTTTTTTCATGAATACTCAAGAAACTGAAAGCTTATACTTTCTTGGTCTTTTAATAATCTACAGTTTTCTAACCAAACAATTCTGGACTGGAATTTTCACCAGCTTAACCTTAGTTGTCCCTGTTGTATACCCAGATCCCAGGCAAAGTTCCTCGATTTGTTCTAGTTCAAAATGGAGTGCCCCAAATCCTGGTGAGGAAGAATGAACTCTTCCATTTTTTGCATTGAGCTGCCACCACCATTGGTTACAACAAGGTTAATTTAAATAGACCACTTCTCTTACCTTTCTCCCACACCCAAATAATTTTTTCTTTAAAAGCAACTAAACTAACCAGGCTTTCTTGAGTTAACAAAGCGTAAGTTTATTAATTCCTAAGTGCAATAAGAATTAATAATTTGCTACACGTACACAGGTTATAAATAAAAGGTGAGTTCAAAAAGATAAAAGTTAAAAAGAAAATAAAGATTGAATTGTTTGCATTGAGTTGAAGCTCGCTGCTGTTGCATTGGAGGTTACTAGTAGCACTGACATTGGTAGTTAAATAGTCAACAGAAAATGCTGGAGAAACTCAGCAGGTCTGATAGCTGCTGTGGAGAGAGAAACAGAGTTAACATTTCGTGTCAGATATGACTCTTTTTCCGAACAGACTTCAGGATTCTTAATTTTCCAGGTTAGTTGACGGAATTCCAGCATTCAGAGTGAGGTAGAGTCATTTTATTCACCTGATATTTTTTCAGTAAGTCACTAAAGGGCAGAATTCTAGCACTCGGAGTAAGGAAGTCCCATTATCTGCAATATAGAGGTAACTAGGAAATAATTATTTGAATGTGACCTTCGCAACATGCTCACACTCTAACCAAGGATAGTGTGCATGGATATATTAGACCACTGGCACACAAAAGAGCCTCAGTCCCACTAGCACACTCTAGTAGAGTTGAAACTACTTTTTAAACCCTGTCCTTATGTATTATTTAAAGGGAAAAACACAAAATATGTCTGTAGTTTGGAACAAAACCTGTATAAGGTGGCTTATCAAGAGTTCATCAGCCTTCATTATCCTTATAGTCACAAGAGATCACACTCCAGACTGTTTTGACTTACCTCTTTCTCGTCTGAGGGTTTTTTTGTTTGAAGTCCCCTTATCATCTTTAGTCATGATTTGGAGATGCCAGTGTTGGACTGGGGTGTACAAAGTTAAAAATCACACAATACCAGGTTATAGTCCAATAGGTTTAATTGGAAGCACTAGCTTTCAGAGCGCTGCTCCTTCATCAGGTGGTCAGACGCTCTGAAAGCTAGTGCTTCCAATTAAATCTGTTGGACTATAACCTGGTGTTATGTGATTTTTAACTTTATCATCTTTAGGTGCGACATTCTCTAGGCTTCTGTCTGCAAACAGCGGCTTATTTTACATTTGCAGCAATTTTTGGCTGTATCTGCATTCTGTTTAAAAAACATTATAGAATTACAAGTTTAAATATCCACAATACTTTGGGTTATGGGTCTTGATTATGAACTATCCCATATTCTTTTCCAGGAGAGAAATTATATTTGCTTCTGACCCCAGTCGAAAGTCTCCTCTAAAATTGCTCTAAAAGCTTTCATGCTCTGTGTTTTGCTAAGCTAAAATCAATCCTTGATTATTCTGTACCAAATGCAAACTAATGCCTTTCAATGTTTACTTTCTGATGTAAATCCCATAGTATTAATAAGCAATTTCCATTAACATTTCAAGGAGCTTGCAGTCAAATGCTCTCTGACATATACTAGATTAGTCTGACATATACTCTGACATATACTGTACTGGTTCGAGAATGACTCTCAGAACTTGATTCTTTTTAAGCACCTTCACAAAAGTAATCAGTACACACATGCCACTAGATTGATATCCTCTTTTCTAAATTGTGATGCCGAGAACTATTTGAGTTGAAGTGGAACCAATTGTTTAAACAGAGGTTCATGAATTCCTTGCTTACGTCCTATAAGGCATCATTCGGTGGCATGGTGACCCAATGGTTAGCAATGCTGCCTCACAACGCTAGGGAGCCTTGGATGACTGTGTGAACTTTGTGCATTCTCCCTGTGTCTGTGTGTGTTTACGTTTGGTGCTTTGGTTGCTTCCCACAGTCCAAAGATGTGCAAGTTAGGAAGATTGGCTTTTCTAAATTGCTCATAGTGTTCAGGGATGTGCAGGCTAGGTGTGTCAGCCATGGTAAACAAAGGGTAGGGGGATGGATCATGGGATGCTCTTTGGAAAGTTGGTGTGGACCAGTGGGCTGAATGGCCTGTTTCCTCACTGTTGGGATTCTATGATTTATGAAACCTAGGCAATCATGTGCCTTTTTTAAGCATTTCTTAACCTTTTCTGACACCTTCTGTCTTTTGTGCATACATCCCCCTAGGTTGTTTTGCTCTTGAAACCTTTCTAGGATGGTAGCCTTTGGTTTAAATTGCCTCTCCTGGAAAAACATTTATTTTCGTATTTATCTGCATTAGCTATGATTCTTTCACATTTGCCTATCTATGTCTTCCTGAAATCTATAACTAGGTATCTCCACAGTTGATAATTTTTTCAAGTCTAGTATCTTTTGCAAATTTTGTAATTTTGTCCTCTACATGGACATGTCTCATTAATAGACATCATGAAAAACAATGGTTCTATTTCAGGCATCTGGGCACATTCTCTTCAAAAATTTGCAAGTCTACCATTCACCACTACTCAGTTTATTGTCTCTCATCCAATTTTGTAACTATTCTGCTACAGTCCTTTTTATTGCACAGCCTTCCAGCAATATTATTATGTAACGAATTGTATCTAACATCTTTTGGGTATCTATATGCAACACTTCAACCATGTCATCCTCATGAACTCTTCTGTCAAAACACAACTAAATTACTTAAACAGCATTTATCTTTCACAAATCTGGTTTTCCTCCATTAATGCACATTTATACAAGTAAATTGATTTTATTCCCAATTATTTTTCTAAAAGCCTTCTCACAATTGAGCTTAAAGTGACTAATCTACAATTACTATATTATTTTTACACCTTTTTTAATGCAAAGTTGTAACATTTGCAATTTTTAAATTCTCAAGATTGAGATCCAAAAAAAAAAGACATCATGGATACCAACTTGGATAATTACCAGGAAACAGGGAGCATTAGTGAACAGATGTTTTACTGATATTGGAATGTAAACTGTGGTATCCCTCAAATGTTCATACTAGAACTACTGCTTTCTTTGGTGAATATTCTCCCATATATAGGGAGGGGTTGGAAGATTATGGACAATACTGTAGTTTCCACACTTACGTCCCTCAGAATACTTGGATGCATCCAATCTGATCCTGGTGACTTATCAACTTAAGGTACAGCCAGCCTCTCCATTATCTCCTCTTCATCCTTTTATCACTTTGACAGTATATTTTTCCTGAGCAAAGGTAGATGCAAAATATTGATTTACTATCTCAGCTACACCCTCTGTCTCTACATTATATCTTCATTTTAGCATTGAATTGACTATATATCTAAAGAAGTATTTTGGCTTATTTTCATTTTAGCTGCTTTTCCCTGCCCATAGTCTCTTACTGTACTTTTTTTCTACTTTCCCTGTGAATTTTCTGTTTTTAGCTTAGATCTGATTCATATTATTAGCCTGACAGTTGTCATACACACACTTTCTCTGCTGCACCTTACTCTCTGAATTTTAAACTGTCTGGAGCTTTGTTTGTCCTACTTTCCCATCTGATAGAATGTACTGCAAACCATTTATTCTTTAAAGGTGCCCCACTGTTCAATTACGGTTTTCCTTGCTGTCCTTTGATTCCAGTTTACACATGATAGCTTGTAATTCACTTTCTTTCTGACTCTGGATTGGAATCAAACTTACACAACTGTGTCTTCACAGCTTTATTAGGGTGAACTCACTTTTAACTCATCCTAATTAGAGTGCTGGTAATTGGGAAGATAAATAGTCACCACCCCCATCCCCAGTCCTCTTGAAATGCATTATTGCTCAATTTATCTGGTTGAATGCCATTGGGATGTTTACATCATCAGAGGTCAAATTACTTTAATGGAGATCAGCCTGAAATCTGTACCCAAGGGTGACAGCCATATTCTTCTAACTTTACGATAACTTTGCACTGTGTACTTGGGCTTAACTAATTCAGTCTAACTGCTAATCCAGCAAAAACAGAATTGGCTATTTTCATGTAAATGCAGATTTTTTTTTCCTTCTAAGGAGATTATACCTTTTTTTTGCAAATTGGTAAGCAAAAGAAGTTTCATATAACAAGTTTAATTAAAGATATATCAATTGATCTCCTCTTCTCTATTTCTTTCACGCTTGAGCCTCAGAAATTGAAGCAGAAACTGTTCTCAATCCCAACAGAGGCCAAGACAGACCAAAAAGAAATGGAAGAGAACAATGACCCCTCCTACAGGATACTGCAGGTTATTACAGATGGAAAAGAGGTCATTATGTTCTCGTCCCTAAGGCATCTGTAGATGTGAATGAATAAATGAAATGAAAGGCTTCAAATTCTTGCCTGTCTGTTTGTTACACTGCATTTTTTCTGATGGCATTATCACAAATCCCTTGCTTTTATTATAATCCCATTAACCAATATCCAACAAATTCTGCTATTGCCCTTCAGTCATATATTTGAAACTTTCAGACTTCATCTCCTGCCACAGCAGCAGTATGTTCATTTTGATGATTTTGATTATAATAAAAAGAAAACCTCATACCTATTAATATGAATTTGCAGTCACTGAAACATGATTGAAAGAAGGGGAGGATTGGCAGCTCAACATTCCAGGGTATAGAGGTTTCAATAGGTGGTGTTGATGGGGGTGGGGGGGAGGTGAACTGTAAGAGAGCTGGGGGCATTGCAATAATGATAAAGAAACCATCACTGTAGCAATAATGAAGGATATCTTAGAAGACTCTTCCAATGAGGCCATCTGGGTAGAACATAGAAATAAAAAAAGGGGGCATTCACTTTGCTGGGATTATACTCCAGACCTCCCAAAAGTCAGAGTGAAACAGGGAATCAGATACATGGGTAAATCAGAGAGGTGTGAGAGGATTATATTTATAGTCATAGGCGATTTCAACTTTGCTAACATTAACCAGGATTGCCTGAATGTTAAGGGACTAGATGGGATGGAATTTTTAAAGGACATCCTAGAGAGGATTTGTGCCAGTATGCAGATAGCTCTAAGGGGGTGGGACAGTGCTACACCTACTCCTGGGGAATGAAGTTAGTCAAGTGGTTGAAGTGTCAATGGGCAAACCCTTTGAATATCGTGACCATGACACTGTAAGGTTCAAAGTCATTATGGAAAGGATAAGGATAATCCAAAATTGAAGATTCTAAATTGGGGGAAGGTCAATTTCAATATCATCAGACAAGTCTGGCAAACATAGACTTGAAGCAGTTATTTGGAATCCCGAGAGTGTGACAAAGACAAAGAAGGATGCATATATTAGGTACAGGGCATTAAAAACAGGAGACGCTGCATAAGTATAGAAAGTACAGAGGAGGGCTTAAGAAAGGAATTAAAGGGGCAAAGAGGAGCTACAAAATATCTTTGGCATAGGATTAAGGAAAACCCCAAAGCTTCTTGTAAGTATATTAAGAGAAGAGGATTACCAGGGAAAACGTGTGGCCTATTAGAGATTAAATAAGCAATCTCTATATGGAGCCAGAGGACATGGGTGAGGTCTTAAATGAATATTTCTCATCTGTATTCACAGAGGATAAAGACACTGTACCTGGGGATTTCATGTTGGGATTGTGAGGTTCTAGAACATGATAAAGTTAATAAGAAAGTGGACGAATTAGATGTTTTAACAGGCATACAGGTACATAACTCTCCAGGACCTCATGAGATGTAACCTAGGTTGCTTTGGGAGGCAAGGGAAGAGATTTCTGAGCCTGTGGTGGAGATATTTAATGCTTCACTGGCTACAGATGAAGTGCCAGATGACTAAAAGATAGCTAATGTGTGGTCCCTTTGTTCAAGAAGGGCAGCAGTGATAGGCTAGGTATTACAGATCAGTTAGTTTGATGTTAGTGTGGAGAAATTATTGGACAGAATTCTGAGGGACAGAAATAATCAACACTTAGAAAGGCAGGGATTGATCAGGGATAGTCAGGATGGGTTTCTTTTTGAAAGAAGTTCTGACTAATTTAATTAAATCTTTTAAAAAGCCAATTAAATGTATTGATAAGAATAATGCAGTTGATGTGGTTTACATGAACTTCAGTGAGGCCTTTGACAAGGTCCCACATGGAAGGCTGGTCAATAAAGTAAGAGCTGAAAATGTGTTGCTGGAAAAGCGCAGCAGGTCAGGCAGCATCCAAGGAGCAGGAGAATCGACGTTTCGGGCATGAGCCCTTCTTCAGGGATTCAAGGCAAGTCGGCAAACTGAATCCAAAATTAGCTTGCAAATAGAAGGCAAAGGATGATGGTGGAGGGTTGTTTTTCTGATTGGAACCTATGACCAGTGGTGTACCACAGCGATGAGTACAGGGACTCTTGATATCTGTTATGTAAATTAATGACTTGGATGTAAATGTAACAGGTACAATTATTAAGTATGCGGATGATATGAAAATTGATAGTGAGGAGGTTGATCTCAGGCTACAGATTGATATCGATCAGCTAGTAGATTCAGCAGATTAATGGAAGATGGAATTTAATCTGGTAAGTGTAAGGTGATGCATTTTGGGAGTTCTAATAAGGGAAGAATATACACAATGAATGGTAGGTTCCCAAGGAATACTGAGGAACAAAGGAACATTGCGATCCAAGTCCATTGATCCCTGAAGGTAGAAGGCAAGTGGGATGCATAGAAGAAAGTCTTGATACAACTTTATTAAGCATTGGTTAGATCACAGATGGAATACTGTGTGCAATTCTGGTTGCCACAATATCAGCAGGATGAGATTGCACTAGTGAGGGTTCAGAAGAGATTCACCAGGATGTTGCCTGGGATTGAAAGTCTTAGTTATAAAAGAGAGACTGGGTGGCTGGGTTTGACTTAGCTGGAGCAGAGGAGTCTGAGGGGAGATCTGATTGCGGTAGACAAAATAACAAAAGGCATGGATATGGTAGATCATGAATTGAATTGAATCTATTGTCACGTATACCAAGGCACAGTGAAAAGCTTTGCTTTGCGAGCAATACAGACAGATCACATAGTTAAGTAGCACAGATAAGTAAATAATAGGTAAACAGCGGCAAAAACAAAAACACAGGTCCAGGTGAATGTTAAGAGTTTGTGAGTCCATTCAGTATTCTAACAACAGTGGGGTAGAAACTGTTACGAAACCAGCTGGTACGTGTGTTCAGGCTTTATATCTTCTCCCCGCTGGTAGAGGCTGGAGAAAAACATTGCCAGGGTGGGATGGATCTTTGAGAATGCTGGCGGCCTTTCCTTGACAGCGGGCCTGGTAGATGGATATAGATGGGAGATTGGCCTTTGTGATTGTCCAGGTCGATTTCAGCACTCTTTGTAACCGCCTCTTGTCTGAATGGTACAGTTGCCATACCAGGTAGTGATACATCCAGACAGAATGCTCTCGATGGCGCACCTATAAAAGTTGGTAAGGGTATTTGCCGTCATGCCAAATTTCCTCAGCTGCCTGGTGAAGAAGAAACGTTGTTGGGCCTTTGTAATCAGTGCGTTCACATGAAGTGTCTAGGAAAGCTTGTTGTGGATGACCACTCCCAGGAGCTTGACACTCTCTACCCGTTCCACCTCTGTGCTATAAATGTGTAGGGGGGCATGAGTAACATCCTGCAAAAGTCAATAATGAGTTCCTTGGTTTTGCCGGCATTGAGAGCTAGGTTGTTCACTGTGCATCATTTCTCCAGGCCTTCCACCTCCCATCTGCAGTCTGTTTCGTCGCCTTCTGAGATTTGACCAACTATGATGGTGTCATCAGCGAACTTGTAAATGGCATTAGTCTGGTATTTGGTGATGCAATCATGGCTATACAGTGAATGCAGTAATCGACTGAGTACACATCTCAGGGGGGGCTCCAGTGTTGAATGTTAGTGAGGATGAAATATTGTCCCCAATCTTCACTGATTGTGGCCTGTGGATCAGGAAACTGAGGATCCAGTTGCAGAGAATGGGGCTTAGTCTGAGATCACTAAGTTTAGTAAGCATTCTCGAGGGGATAATAGTGTTGAAGGCTGAACTGTAGTCAATGAGTAGGATTCTTACATAGCTGTTCATGGTGTCAAGATGTTCTTGGGAGGAGTGAAGGGCAAGTGATATGGCATCTGATGTGGATCTGTTGGTCCAAAAAGCAAATTGCGTCAAGAGTAGTGGGGAGGTTGGAATTGATTAATGCCATGAGCAGCCTTTCAATGTACTTCATGATCACTGAAGTTAGAGCCACTGGGTGGTAATCATTGAGACATGCTGCATGAGAACTATTTCTCCATAGCAGACATATCCAAAAGCAGAGGGCAAAGTTT
Organism: Chiloscyllium plagiosum; assembly: GCF_004010195.1. Classification (NCBI taxonomy): domain Eukaryota; kingdom Metazoa; phylum Chordata; class Chondrichthyes; order Orectolobiformes; family Hemiscylliidae; genus Chiloscyllium; species Chiloscyllium plagiosum. Next base: position 20,667,101 of record NC_057735.1, read on the forward strand.
AAAGTGAGGAGTAAATAGTTTTGGGGGAACCTGAAGACATTTTTTTCACTCAGAAAGTGGTGGAAAGATCGAACATGCTACCTGAGAGGGTGGTGGAGGCAGGTTCTCCTGCAACACTCAAGAAGCACTTGGACGAGCAGTTAAAATGGCAGGGCATAATAGACTGTGGACCAAGCGAAGGCAAATGGGATTAGTGTAGCTTTATGTTGATTGGTTGGCATAGACATAATGGATCAAAGGGCCTGTTTCTAACTCTCTTCAAGACATTTTCCTCAGCAAACTGTTCAAGGCATGTTATGAATTACCTCAGGTATAGGTGGGACTTGAACCCAGGCAGCTGGGCTCAGGGTAGGGACACTATCACTGCAGCACAAGAGCCCCATGGCTTGCTTTAATATTGTATCACTCTGTGACTATCACTGTAGTGGAACTAACTATAAAGCTTGTTTCTGTTCATTTCTCATACAGTTAAATATAGTCTGTATTTTTGCAGATGCAAGAGATAGTAGACATCAGGGCCTCAAGGGCTTATTTACCATTTTGCTGATAAGCATTTGTTGAAATCATGCTCAAATTGACTAATTATAAACACAGCAAGAAAAAGAAAGTTATGTAGCAAGTACAGCAATATAAAACACCAAAATAGCTAGCAAACAAATAACAATTTCTGATTTTGAAATGTTTCTATCACTTATCCTTGTAAAAATGTTCCCTTAAATGTACTATTGCACAAAGTAAAACATGATAACTTTGTGCAAGGACTTTTTTATAGGGAACAACAATGCAGTGTAGTATTTGTTGGCAAAGTATGGATGTTAGCATTCAAATGCTGCTTTTTTGCATATAGTTATAATAAGTGTAAAACAGGAGGAATCAAGGTTCTTGTGGCACAGTGGTTGTGGTCCTACCTCTGGGTCAGAAGGTCTGGATTAAAGTCCCATCCACCCTGGATTTGCTGTAACTTGTCCAAATAGATTGATTTAAAATATTTCAACTGGTGGTCAAGCCTGTGATTGGGTATCACATAACTTCTTGTACTTGCGAAATTGAAAACAAATGCCAGTGAGGGGGTTGAATAATTGAAATCTTCTGTGAATGAAAAAGAACAATGCCAAATTGTTATTAATGGCATTTATTGCAACATGCCTTCAACTGAATATTGTGAAGACAAGCTATTACCTATGGTTTCCCTACATAATCTCCATTCCCTGACCATTAGTTCTATCCATTTGAAGATTATCTTCAATTGAGTACAATTGTCCACAACTTTGCTGTGAGTTTGACCATGGGATTAGTTTCAGCCAGATATCCACATTCATGAGGTGATATTGGGCATCAGGAACAACAAAAGTGCATTCCATAGCCTGGCACATCTCTCACTCTCAAGAGTGTGTTGCTGGAAAAACACAGCAGGTCATGCAGCAACTGAGGAGCAGAAGAGTCTATGTTTCAGGCAAAAGCCCTTCATCAGAAAAGCCTGAAGGGCTTTTGCCCAATACATCGACTCTCCTGCTCCTCAGGTGCTGTCTGACCTGCTGTACTTTTCCAGTACCACACTCTTGACTCCAGACTCCAGCATCTGCAGTCCTCACTTTCACCTATATCTCTCACTCTGCCGTACTGGCTGGCCAAGGAGATCAACCGTCATTTAATTAAGAGTTGAGGAGGGCATACATACAAACCTCAGCAACACAAATATGAGCAAAAGAGGTGCCAATCTAGTGAAGCTAAAATAAAGGATTATTGATATGCCTCAGCTGATGCTGAGTCCAATACTGAGAGCAAAGCAATTCCACAACCAACAAACCAATCAAATCAGATTAAAGCTCTGCAGTTGCCACAACCATATGTGAATGCGGTGAGCAATTAGATAACAGTGAGGAGCCCAGTACATCAATACAGAAGACAAAGCAATAGCAAGTACAACTGTAATCAACCAGATGTGTTGAATAGAGATTCCATCTCAGTATCCTCCTGAGGACCTCAGCATTATAGGTCTTCCACCACTTCAATTAATTCCATGCGATAACAGCAAAAGTCTGAAGGTAACGGATAATACAAAGGATATGGACCCCAACAACATATTGGAAATACAACTGAAGATTTGGGCTTCGGGACTAACTGCATCCCACAACAAACTGGTCTCGGGCAGCTGCAACACTGGCATCTAACTGACAGCGTAGAAATTAAACAAAATAAGGGACATTACCAAACAAGACCATCTTGTTAGCTACCTCTCAGCAAAGTAATGGAGACAGTTATGGATCTTGCTATCAAGCAGCATTCACACAGCAATACCCACAGCATAATGTTCAGCACCATTCACAACACCTCAGATAACAAAACAGGACATGCCAATGTGCATCAAGACCTTGATAACATTCAGGTTTGTGCTGATATGCAGCAGATAACATTAATTTTACACAAATGCCAGGCAATGCCCATCTCAAACAAGAGATAACTTAACCATCTCCCCTGGGCTTTACAATTGTTGAATTCCAATCATCAACATCTTGGAGATTACCTTCAACAGAATAGAATTGGACCAACTATGTAAATGCTATCAGAAGCAAAATTCTGCGAAACCTGGAAATCTGAAATAAGCACAAAAAATGCTGGAGAAACTCAGCAGGTCTGACATCACCTATGAAGAGAAAAACAGAGTTAATTTTTTGAATCTGATATGACTGCACTTCAGATAGTTAATGAAGGCAGAACACCACCACCTTCTGATCTTATCCAAGAATAACTTGCTGAACATGTCTTTGCTTGTTGACCTTCACTCACTGCTAGTCCTATAATTTTAATATCTTGACCCTTATATATATGAATGCATGCATAAGGGACAAGAGTAACCTATTTGGGCCCTCAATCTGCTCTACCATTCAAAAAATTAATGGCTGTTTTGAATGTGGCCCCACATCTATATTGCCACCTACCCCTGATGAACTTTGACTCTTTTGTTAGTCAAGCATTTATCCACTTCTAGCTTAAAAATATTTCATCGTCCTGGTTCCGCTACAATCTGGAGAAACAATTTCCAACGACACAAGACTGTCTATGAGAAAAAAAATGTATCCTCATTTCTATCTTAAATTTGAGGCCTTTATTTTTAAACTGTGTCATCCAGTTATAGCCTCCCCCACAACAGGATTCAACCTTTCAGCATCCAATTGCCAATATTCCCTCAAAGCTGCACACCGGCTTCAGGGTTACACACATGGTAATTGGTGTCAGCATGCTGATCGAAGCATTGATGTCCAATTCCAGAAGCTACTGCTTGCAGGGACCTCAGAGGCCCACACAACCAGAAAGAAAATTATAGAGAATGCTGTTTGAGAACTTCCTTCCAGATCTGACAGATTTCAATAAGATCGCTTCTCATTCTTTTAAACTCCAGTGATTACAGGCCCAGTATGTCCAACCTCCATCTGAGGGATTACTCAAGTAAACCTTCTCTGAACTGCTTCTAATTTATTTACACTGTTTCTTAAATAAGGAGACCAAAACTGTACATAATACTACAGATGTAGACTCACCAATGCTCTTTGCAACTGGTGCAATACATCCCTACCTACATTGCATTTTCCTCACAATAAGCAACTACATTAAATTTCCCTGCTTTATTGCATTCCAAGCAGCATCCGAGGAGCAGGAAAGTTGACGTTTCAGGCAAAAGCCCTTCATCAGGAATACATGCTAAAGGGCTTTTACCTGAAATGTCGATTTTCCTGCTCCTCAGATACTGCCTGGACTGCTGTGCTTTTCCAGCACCACTCTACTCCAGAATCTGGTTTCCAGCATCTGCAGTCATTGTTTTTACCTTATTGCATTCCAAACCTTTGCAATTCATTTACTAGGACACTCAGATCCCCTTGTTCTTCTGCATTCAGCAATCTCAGTACATTATATGCTGTTTTAATTCATTTGCCAACTTTTTGCCCACTCCCTTAATTTATATACACTTTGTTTAGAATTCCCTCCACTGACCTCTAACTTTCTCTGAAATGCCCATCAGTCCCGTAAGTCTGTGATATCTCTGTGCGTTATCAATTCCAATGTCTTGTACACCCCAATTTTAATTGTGTTACTGTCAGTGTCTATGCTTTCAGTTGCTTTAGCCCTAGGCTTTGGAATTCTCTCTTTAAACTTCTCTGCTTCTTTATCTCTCTGCCCTTTTATTAAAATCTACCCCTTTGATTAAGCATTTGGTCTGTTGTTATCATATAACCTTCTGGTGTCCAGTGTTTCTATTGATGTTGCTCTTGTTAAATACCTAGACTTTTAAAAATTCATTCATAGGATGAAGATGTAACTGGTTAAAGACAGCATTTTTAGCCCAGGCTGCAGTTGACAGTCAACAACATTACTGTGTGGCCTGGAGTTGCATGTGGGCCAGATCAGGTAAGGATGGCATTTTCCTCCCCTAAAGAACATTAGTGAACCAACTGGATTTTTATTGACAATAGTTTCATGGTCATCATTAGACTCTTAATTTCAGATTTTTATTGAATTCAAATTCCAGCATCTGCAATGACAGGTTTTGAATACAGATTCCCAGGATATTACCTGGGTCTCTGGATTAACAGTCTAGTGATAATACCACTAGATCATTGTTTCCATGGACATATGCTACCATCTTTAACATACTATATAAATGTAAGGTGTTGATTCTGTTCAGCTTCAAATCTTTTCTTTATTCATTCATGGGATGTTAGCATCACTGGCTAGGCCAGCATTTATTGCCCAACCCTAACTGCCCCGAGGCATTGAAGAGTCATTGCTGTGGGTCTGGAGTCACATGCAGGCTAGAACAAGTCAGGATGGCACTTTCCTTTCCTAAAAGACATTAGTGAACTAGATGAATTTTTCTGACATTTGCCAATGGATTTATGGTCATCATTAGACTCTTAATTCCAGATTTTTATTGGATATATGCGACCTCTTCATTGAAATTAGTGGGAACATTGATGGGATGTAAAACTGGCATCTCACTGTTCCAATTGGTTTTCTGTACAGTGTGTGAAATTAAAATCACCCTCACTGGCAGTATGCTTTGTCTTTTTATTAGGAATAGTGATCTTTGTTAGACAGTATCTTCTAGACTCATGAAAGAAAAAAAAAACAGCAATTGCTGGCAAAACCCAACAGGTCTGGCAGGATCTGTGGGAAGAAAGCAGACTTAACATTTTGAGTCTAGTGATTCTTCATCAGATCTGATCGCAGCAGTTGTCGTTTCTGATGAAGAGTGACTGGACTCAAAACATCAACTCTCCTTTCTCTGCACAAATGCTGCCAGACCTGCTGAGTTTCACCAGCAATTTCTGTTTTTGTTTCAGATTTCCAGCATCTGTAGTTCTTTGTTTTATTTCTTCTAAAATCATGTTGGTTTCAAATGAAAGATATGGCTGCTGTTCAGAAGGGTGGGAAAAAGACTCGTAGAGCCATAGGGGATTGTATTATAAGGGGAGTAGATAGGCGGTTCTGTGGCCGAAAACGTGACTCCCAGATGGTATGTTGCCTCCCAGGTGCTCGGGTCAAGGATGTCACCAATCGGCTGCAGAGCATTCTAAAACGGTGAACAGCCAGTTCTCTTGGTGCATATAGGCACCAACGATATAAATAGAAAGCAAGTGAGGTCCTGAAAGAAGAATTCAGGTAGCTAGGAGAGAAGTTAAAGAGGAGGACCTCAAAGGTAGTGATCTCGGGATTACTACCAGTGCCACGTGCTAGTCAGCATAGAAATGAAAAAATAGGCAGGATGAGCATGTGGCTTGAGGGATGGCATAGGAGGGAGGGGTTCAGATTTGTTGGACATTGGGACCGGTTCTGGGACTATTACAAAATGGAAGGTTGACATCTGAACCAGACCCGATGGCGTAGGAGGGAGGGGTTCAGATTTGTTGGACATTGGGACCGGTTCTGGGGAAGGTGGGACTATTACAAAATGGAAGGTTGACATCTGAACCAGACCCGAACCAATGTCCTTGGGGGAGTTTTTGCTACTGCTGTTGGGAGGTATTAAAGTAAGGTGGCAGGGGGCCGGGAACCAGAAGAGAAAACAAGTAGGCAGTGAGGTGGAGACTGGAAACTGTAAGAATCATGAAGGTAGCATTAATAAAGGGAAGAGTAGGTTAAAGAGCAGGTGAGTGGAAAAGAACTGGTGGCCTGAAATGCATCTACTTTAATGCAAGGAGTATAGTGTGAAAGACAGATGAACTTAGGGCTTGCCTGGGAGTATGACATTATTGCAATCACAGAGACTTGGTTCAAGGAAGGGCATGATGATTGGCAACTAAATGTTCCAGGTTATAGACATGATTGGCAACTAAATGTTCCAGGTTATAGACACTTTAGACAGGACAGGGAGGGAAGTAAAAGGCGGGGTGGAGTTGCATTGCTGGTCAGGGACGATATCACAGCTATGCTAAAGGAGGACACAATGGAGGTCTTGGGTAGTGAGGTATTATGGGTGGAGCTGAGAAATAAGAAGGGTGCAGTTACATTGTTGGGGCTGTATTACAGGCCTCCCAACAGTTAGCATGATGTAGAAGAACAAATAGGTAAACAGATAATGGAAAGATGTAGAGGCAATAGGGTAGTGGTGATGGGAAATTTTAATTTTCCCAACATTGACTGGGATACACTTAGTGTAAGAAGTTTGGATGGGGTAGAATTTGTAAGAAGCGTCCAAGAGAGTTTTTTTTAGAGCGGTATGTCAGTAGTCCGACGAGGGAAAGGGCCATATTGGACCTGGTACTGCAGAACGAGCCAGGACAGGTGGTAGAAGTTGGGGTGGGGGATTTCTTTGGGAACAGTGACCACAATTCTGTATGCTTTAGAATATTCATAGATAAAGGGAAGTGTACTAAACTGGGCCAAGGCCAATTATATGAAAATTAGGCAGGAACTCAGAAATGTGGTTTAGATAGAGCTATTTGAAGGGAAGTCCACATTTGATACGTGTGAGGCTTTCAAAGATAGTGCAGGATAGGCATATCCCATTGAAGGCAAAGGATAGAAAGGGCAAGATTCGTGAACCGTGGATGACAGGAGAAATAGTATGACTAGCCAAGAGGAAAAGGGAAGTGTGCATAAGGTCCATGCAGTTAAGAACAGAATGGGCCCTGGAGGAACATTGGAAGAGTAGGACAAGTCTTAAATGAGGAATCAAGCCGGCTAAAAGGGGTCATTAAATAGCTTTAGCGAGTAGAATTAAGGAGAATCCCAAAGCATTTTATTCTTATATAAGAAGCAAGTGGGTAACTAGGGAAAGGATTGGTCCACTGAAGGATAATGAAGAAAGGCTGTGTGTTGAACCTGAGAGAATGATTGAGATTCTGAATGATTACTTTGCATCAATTTTCACTGAGGAGAGGAACATGATGAATCTTGAGATTAAAGATAGAAGTTTGTTTAGTCTGGATCACGTTGACATAAGTAGGGAAGATGTATTGGGTAGGCTAGAGGTTATTAAGGTGGACAAATCCCCAGGACCAGATGGGATCTATCCCAGGTTGCTGAGGGAGGCAAGAGAGGAAATAGCTGGGGCTCTGACAGATATCTTAATGGCATCTTTAAATACAGGTGAGGTGCTGGAGGACTGGAAGGTTGCTCATGTTGTCCCCCTGTACAAGAAGGGTAGTAGGGATATTCTGGATAACTACAGACCAGTGAGCCTGACGTTGGTGGTGGGAAAGTTGCTGGAGAGGGTACTGAGGGATAGGATCTATTTATATTTAGAAAAGAATGGGCTTATCAGTGATAGGCAATCTGGTTTTGTGCAGGGGAGATTGTGCCTTACCAACTTAATAGAGTTCTTTGAGGAAGTGACCAAGTTGATAGATGAAGGAAGGGCTGTTGATGTCATATACATGGACTTTAGTTAGGCGTTTGATAAGGTTCCCCATGATAAACTAATGGAGAAGTTGAAGTCATATGATGTGCAGGGTGTTCTAGCTAGATGGATAAAGAACTGGTTGAGCAACAGGAGACAGAGAGTAGTAGTTGAAGGGAGTTTCTCGAAATAGAGTAAGGTGACCAGTGGTGTTCCACAGGGATCAGTGTTGGAGCCACTGTTGTTTGTGATATACATAAATGACCTGGAAGAGGACACTGTTGGTATGATCAGCAAGTTTGCAGATGACACAATGATTGGTGGAGTAGCAGAAAGCATAAGGGACTGTCAGAGAATACAGGAGGATATAGATAGACTGGAGACTTGGGTGGAAACATGGCAGATGGATTTCAATCCAGACAAATGTGAGGTCATGCATTTAGGCAAGACTAATTCTACAATGAACGGAAGAGCATTGGGATAAGTTGATGGGCAGAGAGATCTGGGAGTGCAGGTCCATTGTATCCTGAAGGTTGCTGCACAGGTGGATAGAGTGGTCAAGATGGCATATAGTATGCTTGCCTTCATTGGACGGGGTGTTGAGTGTAAGAGCTGGCAAGTGATGTTAAAATTGTACAAGACATTGGTTCGGCCGCATTTAGAATACTGTGTACAGTTCTGGTTGCCACATTACCAAAAGGATGTGGACGCTTTGGAGAGGGTGCAGAGAAGGTTTACGAGGATGTTGCCTGGTATGAAAGGTGCTAGCTATGAAGAGAGGTTGAGTAGGTTAGGTTTGTTTTCATTAGGAAAAAGGAGATTGAGGGGGGACCTGATTGAGGTTTACAAAATCATTATAAACAGGATGGATAGAGACAAGCTTTTTCCCAGGGTGAAGGATTCAATAACCAGACGTCATGCTTTCAAGGTGAGAGGTGGAAAGTTTAAGGGGGATACACACAGCAAGTACTTCACACAGAGGGTGGTGGGCGTCTGGAATGCATTGCCAGCAGAAGTGGTAGAGGCAGGTACGGTAGATTCATTTAAGATGGGCCTGGACAGATGCATGAGTAGGTGTGGAGCAGAGGGATACAGATGCTTAGGAATTGACCAAGAGGTTTAGATTAGATTACTTACAGTGTAGAAACAGGCCCTTTGGCCCAACAAGTCCACACCGACCCGCCAAAGCGCAACCCACCCAGACCCATTCCCCTACATTTACCCCTAACCAGCACATTTTTGGTTTGAGCACCCGGAGGAAACCCGCGCAGACACGGGGAGACTGTGAAAACTCCATACAGTCAGTCGCCTGAGGCGGGAACTGAACCCAGGTTTCTGGCGCTGTGAGGCAGCAGTGCTAACCACCGGGCCACCGTGCCGCCCACAGGTTTAGTCAGTAGGTTGGGATCAGCTCAGGCTTGAAGGGCCGAAGGGCCTGTTCCTGGGCTGTAAACGTTTTTTGTTCTTTGTTCTTTATAATTATGCATAAAGAGTTGGTGTCTTACTATTTGAGCAACAGTTACTTGTTTTGATAGTACCCTTAGAACTTTTATGTTAGCTGCTTAAATAGAGGTTTTCTTTTCGCTGGGTTCATTTAATACTATAATCAGGGCTTTAGCTGATATCCTCTAGGTATGCATGCCAGATTGCAAGTCTTGCATCATACTCATATTGGTTCGAAATATGTTCTGATGCTTGATATCCCAAGACAACTCATAAATAATAATAACAATAGCAAACAAAATCACTGTCAAATAATCTCTTTCAAACTATGAACTTTCTAACTATCACTTGTATTTATCACCTGCACATTTAACTTTGAGATACATAACTACAAAGAGAATTTTTGCAACAAAATGCATAATAATGTGGTAAGTGTGGCTATTCTGCCATTTGTACCTGAACGTGTCTAATCCTGTTGAACATCTTCTGGGTAAATGGTAACTCTCCAATGATTTGCAATAGCATTCCATTTCACCTTTATCTTCTGTTCATTCATATTATTATGCTGCTTAGCTTCAGGTATTTCTTGCTTAATGTGGCAGATTACCTTTGAAACGAAATTGTCTTGCATGTATATTGGGTGTTTTATATCTTCAGAAAGTCCAAAAGTACAATTTCAGGCAATTTATGCACATCAATATATCACAAACAGCAAAGGGATAAGCAACTGAACAATCTGTTCTCAGTGGTTTTTCCCGAAGGGTAAAGCATAGAGAGAGCTCCATACTCTTCCACGAGTAGCACCACTGAGTTGTTGTGTCCAGCCTGAAAGGTCAGCTGGGACTTCAGTTTGTCTTCTCATCTGAAAAATTGAACTTCTAACGATGGCAACCTACTGTACGTTCTGAAAAGTGCTGGATTGGAACATGAATCCAGTATGAAAACCAACACTCTATGTTGTTGTTGAGTTGACATGTAATTACGGAGCGCAAAACATTTGCCTTTTTTAACTTTCTCCAATATTGTAGCTAGCCTCCATTTTTTTTAAACTTATTTTTCTAATCAACCCATTCAGAGATGTTATTACACACCTCTGGAGCATGTGGGACTTGAATATGGGCCTCTAGCTCACGGGCGAAGGATTCTATTGCTGTGCCACAGGACAGCCTAGCTAGTACTTTATGCTATTTCATAATTACTGTGTTGTTGTTAATTTTTAGAACAATCATATGTAGAAATTAAATAAATTAGGACATTATTACAAATTCGAAGCATTCTTTTCTTACTCAGCAACACACTTAATTTCACATCCAGTACAACACCTACTTTCAAATAATTAAGGAATTGTAATTTGCATATCGTTGACATCTACTGAAATATACTGATTAGCATATACTGAACTGTTAATGAATAGTGCCGGAGAGCTGTTTGGCAAGTCGTGGAGACTTTGTGAACCTTATTCTATATAAGTGAGTGGAGGTGATCTTTATCTAAGGTTATCCCAGTTTTGACCCTTCCCAATACCTTTAAGGATCAGTGCAGACCAAAATTTTGTCTGGACCCGTCTTTTCCCCATTCCAATTTTGTTTGATTTTGGAATTGTTAGTGCTAAGATCAAATTGATAAACTTGATAAAAACTTCTGTTAACTTGAGAAACACTTTCAGTGCCTGAAGACGCTGACTTAGCATCAACTCGGGAAAATTTGCTACTGAATTCCAAAACTTAATTCTCAAGTTGTCAGATCAATTAAATACCTCAACATACTTGATACCTCTAAAAGATGGACAATCTGCATATTGAATACAGATGATTCATTGCTAAGCTACCTATGTTATGTCACAATTGTGATAAAATATGGACTATCAATTTTCAAGTTCCACCAACTGGTTTTAATATCTAAGAAGTTGCTGGAAAAGCTCAGCAGGTGAGGCAGCATTTGCGAAGAGAAATCAGTGTTAACATTTTGGGTCAAGCAATCCTTCCTCAGAATAACAGGTTTAATATTTCCAAGTTTGCAGATGACACAAAGCTGGGTGGGATTGTGAACCGTGGAGAAGATGCACAGATCCTTCAGTGACTTGGGCAAGTTAAGTGAACGGACAAGTGCAAAGCAGATGAAGTATAATGTTAATAAATGTGAGGTTATTCAACTTGATAGCAAAAACCAGAAGACAGATTACTTTCTAAATGGTGATAGGTTAGAAAATAGGCAAGTGCTATGAAACTTCAGTGGCCTTGTACACTAGTTGCTGAAAGAAAGTATCCAGGTTCAGTAGGTGGTGAAGAAGGCAAATGGTATGATGGTCTATATAGTAATAGGATTTGAGTACAGGAGCAGGGATGTCTTGCTGCAATTGCACAGGGCTCTGGTGAGACCACATCTGGAATATTGTGTGCAGTGTTGGTCTCCTGAGATGGCAGAACTGATATGAGGAGATACTGGATTAGTTAGAACAATTTTCACCGGGGCTTTCCAAAATTTTATAAGGACTAGACAGTTGTAGGCACAGGAAAGATGTTCCTGATGACCAGGGAGGCCAGAACCAAGTGTGAGAGTTTAAGGATGTTGGGTAGGCCATTTAGAACTGAAATGAGGAGAAATTTATTTACTTAGGGAGTGGTGAGCCTATGAAATTGTCAAAGAAAGCTGTTAAAGCCCAAAATATTGAATGTTTTTAAAAGGAGTTAGATAGAGTTGTTCGGGTTAGAGGGAGAAAGCAGGAACAGGGTACTGAGTTGGATCATCTGCCATATATTGAATAATGTAGCAAGCTCGAAGGTCCACTCTTTCTCTTATTTTCTATGTTTCTATGTATCCATGAATGGCTCATTCCATCTCCTATTTCTCATGCTCTTATTCACTCTTATAGTTTACACTTTATAATAAGTTTCACATCCAGCAAATGAAATATATCACCTACAGTTGTCAGACTCATTATCAAGGAACTCACATTGAAATGAACAAACCATCTGTATATCAAGAACCTGCTTTCTGCCAAAACAGAGAAGATAGATTTGTGACTGGAACAAAATGGAGAAATACCTTTCTTTCAGCCTCTCAACACAGGGAAAATGCTGAATGATGGAGCTGATTAAAATGAATCAGAACAACAATGAGGACTCAAAGGACAGCTGAAATGTTTGCTACTGTTGAGGATACAAAGCATTTACTGTGGTCTCACATTGAAACCTTTTATGTCTCAAAGACTCCCCAAGGACAGTATCCCAATGCTTTATTTACTTTTGTATTAATCATTTTTAAATCATGTGAGTGTTCTTTTCTTTCGTATTAATTAGTGTAAACTAGTTGTAGCAGAATGCTGTGTGCTGAATTTATCCCATGGTGGTGGATTGGAATATTGAAGGAGAAGTAATACCCTAACTGAAAAACTACATCATGGGTTTGAGAACAGGTGGACAAGAGAGAAGACAAAAACAGAAAATGCTGGAGAAACTCAGAAGATCTGGCAGCATCTGTGGAGAGAAAAACAAAGTTAATGATTTTAGTCCAGTGGCCCTTCATCTGATTCAAACTCAATTCTAATTTTTGTTGGAGATTGAACAACATTTAAAAAAAAATATTCTGTCTCTACTTTTCTCTTTTTATCATATCTTTCCCTTTCTTTATGTCATTTTCTGTTCCTGATTCAACATTGAATTCATCATTCTAACTCAATCTTCTTGTTTCTGATGCTGTGTTATTATTATTGTTATTTTTCCATTTTTTAATTCATTTGTGTGATGTGGGCATCACTGGCTGATCAGCATTTATTGTCCTTCCCTAGCTGCCCTTGAGAAGGTGGTGGTGAGCTGCTTTCTTGAATCCCTGCAGTCCATGTTTTGTGGGTAGACTTACAATGCCTATAAGGAGGAAATTACAGGTTTTTACTCCAGCGACAGGGAAGAAACAGCAACCTAATTCCATATTAGGGTAGTGAGTAGATTGGAGAGGTCTTGAAAGATCGCATATTTATTTGCTCCATTCATACAGGTTCCAACAATCTGCAGCGGGTTCTGCATCATTTTGCTGACTTGCAAACAGTGACCTGCCATGCAAAATCTCAATGAATGTAAACAGACAAAACCAAGTTGAATCAACAGTGGGTAATAATTGTTTGTCGGTTCCTGTAAATTCTGGTCTAATGTACACCTGGTTGCCTGGTGATATTTTATGTAACCTGTGAAAACACAAATACCTCATCTATGTTTTTGTGGAAGTTCAAATCTGATCTATTCTACTTTGTCATCTTTGCATTTATCAAAAACAACAAATTCAGTTTCTCTTTCAGAGAAACCACTACCGTGGTGTGGATTTCTGGTTATCCTGAATTTTGTTCTTGCACCTAGTTACACCTCTGGCAGTGATTTTCACTTTGAAGCATTATGACTGAAAACATTTGATGATTGAAGTGCAACGTCAAAACCTTAATTAAATGTCACCCGTACAATTGTACCCACTGAGCTGAAAATTCCACTGAGGTGAGAAGGTGAGAAGCCTGTGTGCTGCAAGACAGGACAGATCCAACACATTCTCATTTCTGTTTGCATGATGCCTGGCAGCTTAACCAAGAGTGGTTGATAGTCATGACAGGTCTGATTGATGGATTTCAATATAAGGCAGCTGTGGAACTTGAAACTTGTGGCTGCAGAGTCATGAAATAACTAATTAGATAATACACAGGTGAACCAGAATTTGTAGTAGCAGCTTGTCTTATTAAAAGGTGACACAGCTTTAAAAAAAATTCAGGAATGGTAGTTTGATTCTTATTTCGGTTGGTGTGAGACTCCAGTTGAATGAGGCTTCACTAACTTAATTTATGTCAGGGATGTATTAGACTATCAGTGTGAAAAACAATGGAATTATCAAGCAATGATAAGACCATAAGACATAGGAGTGGAAGTAAGGCCATTCGGCCCATCTAGGTAAAAACAATGACTGCAGATGCTGGAAACCAGATTCTGGATCAGTGGTGCTGGAAGAGCACAGCAATTCAGGCAGCATCCGAGGACAGGCAAAATCGACGTTTCGGGCAAAAGCCCTTCATCAGGGCTTTTGCCCGAAACGTCGATTTTGCCTGTCCTCGGATGCTGCCTGAATTGCTGTGCTCTTCCAGCACCACTGATCCAGAATTCTGCCCATCTAGTCCACTCCACCATTCAATCATAGCTGATGGGCATTTCAACTCCACTTACCCGCACTCTCCCCGTAGCCCTTAATTCCTTGTGAGTTTAAGAATTTATCAATCTCTGCCTTGAAGACATTTAACGTCCTGGCCTCCACTGCGCTCCATGGCAATGACTGCCACAGGCCGACACTGTCTGACTGAAGAAATGTCTCCTCATTTACGTTCTAAATTGACCCCCTCTAATTCTCAGGCTGTGCCCACAGGTCCTAGTATCCCCGCCTGATGGAAACAAATTCCCCCCATCCACCCTTTCTAAGTGATGCATTATCTTGTAAGTTTCTATTAGATCTCCCCTCAACCTTCTAAACTCTAATGAATACAATCCCAGGATCCTCAGCTGTTCATCGTATGTTAGGCCTACCATTCCAGGGATCATCTGTGTGAAACTCCACTGGATACGCTCCAGTGCCAGTATGTCCTTCCTGAGGTGTGAGGCCCAAAACTGGACACAATATTTTAAATGGGGCTTAACCAGATCTTTATAAAGTCTCAGCAGCACATCGCTGCTTTTATATTCCAAACCTCTTGAGATAAATGACATTACATTTGCTTTCTTAACCATAAACTCAAACTGCAAGTCAACCTTTAGGGAATCCTGGACTAGCACTCCCAGATCCCTTTGTATTTTGGCTTTATGAATTTTTTCACTGTTTAGAAAATAGTCCATATCTGTATTCTTTTTTCCAAAGTGCAAGACCTTACATTTACTCACACTGAATTTCATCAGACATTTCTTGGATCACTCTCCTAAATTGTCTAAATCTTTCTGCAGTCTCCCCACCTCCTCAGAGCTACCCACCTGTCCACCTAACTTTGTATCATCGGCAAACTTTGCCAGAATGCCCCCAGTCCCTTCATTCAGTTCATTAATATATAAAGTGAACAGCTGCGGCCCCAACACTGAACCCTGCAGGACACCACTTGTCACTTGCTGCCATTCTGAAAAAGGACCTTTTATCCCAACTTTCTGCTGTAAGAACCTTTTGTTCCAACTCTCTGCCTTTGATAAAACATAGAGGGTTGAAGTTTAGGGAACTGCAGTCAAAAGTAGATTTTTTTACACTCTATGAACCAGGTGTCTGGCAGAAAATCACTGCACAGTGCTGTCTACCTTTTTATTGCAAGTAAAAGTTCTTCAAGTTAACCAGGCAAAGGTAATGCTGGGGTACTTGAAACAAAATGTGAGAAATATATCCAATAATCTGCCATGGTGAAGGAACTGAAGAGGAAACAAGTTCTGGGTGCCTGGCTAAGAATTTTGCATGGATGGATTTCCATCATTTGCAGCATTTTCTAAAACAGAGTCAGAAAAAACAGGTAACCTTTTGTTAAATGGGTTGGACTTGAGACATGGAAATGTTACCATTTTCCAACCTCCTGCTGCTGTCTGCACTTAGAAAATCCTTTTTGTCAAATAGACCTTAAAGGAAAGAGATCAATCACACGGTGAGGAAAGAAATCAACAGAACTGTAATATAACATTTGTAGTTGTGAATATATAGCAGGACTTTGGAACTTCCTTTACTCTTTTTGCCACAAAGTGCCAATTTACAACAGAGCAAAACTTGATTCAGTAACATAAGGATGTGAATTTGTGAATTCAATTGCTAATAATGCATATTATTAGTTCATTGAATTTTGAAGCTCACAACTAAGCAACATAGACAAAACATTAGAAATGGTACTATGCTAAAAAAAAGTTGAGATGAATATATTTTGACAAGGAAAAATATACACCAGGAAAGCAATTCATTCCATTTTAGTTTACTTGAGAGAAAATAAAGTCCAGTCTTCCCAATAGAAAATTCAATCATCTCTTAAATAACCAAGATTTTCACCTATATCACTTTATCCGAAAGTCTATTCGAAGTGTTGATTACTTTGTGCAAAGAAATTCTTCACGGCATCAGTTCAAAATTGCAATTTTCACAAGTTCAAGCTGACACCTTCTTGCCTTAACATCAAAGGTTATATTGGAACATGTGCACAAAAGGTTTTTGAACAGAGATTTAATTAACAGCTTCTTCTGGTCTGCCGTGACCCCGGAACATTTTAGTCTCATTAGCTGCCCATTGTTCACTGACGTCGATAATTGTGACATGAATGAATCTTTCCTCTTGGAAAAGCAAGTGTTTAATCTTCCAAAGTTGCTTCTCTACATGCCCAGCCAATCAAAGATATATTTATGACACAATAAGTGCTGTGTCTGAGGAAAGGCAACTCTTATCTAGGCACCTCCACTTCATTGCCCAATTAAATTTAACATGGGGACTGGGTCCTTAAAATGTCATTTGGTCCTTTATTTACATTTCCAAAATGTGGACAAGTTTACTACAGTAGTTACTTCCAAAAGATAGTCTGATTTAAGTGTGAAAAGCAAATATCCGTTGGACTGTGGAGAAAAATCAGAGGAATCGGAAAAAATGGAAAGTTCTTTCAAAGACCTGGTGCAGATTCTGTGGACTGAAAGGCCTCACTCTGTGCAGTTCTGTGTTATTCTATGTAACTATTACTTGAAAGACAACACCAATTATCTGGTAATTAGTCATCTTTAATAAACTTGTTAATAATCTGTGGAATTGCAAAGAGCCACTATTTTAAACTGTTGATCTTGTAATGGTATTGGTCTGAAAAAAACATAATCTATTGATGTAAATATAAATAGACCTCTGCAAATTGATGATACCACAATCTGGTCAAAGTAAAATCAGCTGTTCCTTTCTTATCACAGAGCCAATTTTCAAGCTAATTAACACCCTGATACTGTTTTTCCACAAATATAAATAGTTCTGCAAAAATAGAACGCTGCATGCAATATCTGTTTAAGATAAAGTTGGTTATCATCAAGGCCTCAATAATAATGGGGCTGGGTGGGGAAAGAGGAAGGGTGTTGGAGAGAGAGAGAGGACTAAGAGCTAGGAAATGGAGGACTCACTGAGTTTAACATTTTTAAAATCTTTTAGTTTCTAGATTGCAGCTAACTAAATTGAGAGGCTGGATTTTCTGTCATGTAGTTAGACTTTTAGCATTAGATTGCTCTGAGGGATCAAATATTGATGTGGAGTTAGCTACCTGGGGTCTGATTGTAGGGTTGTTCTTTGGGGTCTTGAGGTTTGATAATTGACATGGAAGTAAATTATCTTGGTGGGTCTTGAGTCTCTCTTTAGTTGCTTGGCTTCCAAAGCTTGTAACCAGTCAAGTGTTAAATCAAGAACAGAACCAAGACGTTTGGCAGGAACAAATTACTGCAGATGCTGGAATCTGTACTGAAGACAACAAATGCTGTAGATCACAGTGGGTCAGACAGTATCTGGGGGAAAGAGCAAGCTAGTATTTTGTGTCTAGATAACTATTCATCAGAGCCCTGATAAAGAGTCATATAGACTCGAAATTATAGTATGCACTCTCTCCATAGATGCTGTCTGACCTGAAAGATATTTGGCAAAAGTATTCATTAAAATATGTTAGTGCTCGACCTACTTTTGTAGAGTAGGTTATTCCCCTAAACCTATTTATCTCCTCTAAAACCAGAAGTGGACACTTTGGGGGTGAGTTATGATCGGGTGTTCCTTTCTCGTAAAATACATCATCCAACTCCTGAATTTTTTGGATATTCTTATGCTGATGACTAAATCCAGTAAGAATTTGTGAACAATAGAGCAAAATGAAGTCATTCAAAAATTGTTTCATCATAACCATCTTGGATTATTCACAACCATTTGAAATAAGCTATTATTATGTTTCACAACAGTTAAAAGTTATACAATTGTTCTATTTTGTCCTACATATTGCTGTCTGCGTTGTGCACAAATTGATGATGTGAATTTCCTTTTGGTTCCACCCATGATTTTCCTATCATAGTCAATCTATCTTGGGGACAGCCTACACAATGACCAGGCTAAAGAAGAAGTGAAGAAACTCAGGAGAGCCACCCCAAGTTACTTTTACACATTCTCAAGCAAATGGGCATAAAATGACATATGCAGAAACCCTAAAGGGATTAACAATCTGTTATCTGATCAGTGGGACATCCAGTAAAGGAGATGCACAGAAAGATAAAAATAACTTTCCTGTCTGCATCTTTGCCTGAATATTTCTAATTTGGCTGTACTGCCTAGCTGTTGTCCAAAGAATCAAAAATTACAATTGTACTCCACACATATGGTTTTATTCCTGATCAGGTATTGTCACTTGGAGAGGGAGTTTTGAAGAAGACAGTGTACCTGCAACTCACTGTGGCCAATTATTCTGAACAATCCACATTAAATTGAGCACGTCGACTTCTCTTGCAGTGACGTTACGTCCACCACAGCATGAATTGCGGATGTTTTGTCCTCTCTCAATGCTTGTGCACAGTCAAATGCTGCAGAGCTGTAACTGAAGCTGATCATTGTCACTACACAACATCATTCATGGCCTGATTGGTTTTCTTGGTTCTGTCTGTTTATAAATTTGGTGCCTTGCAAAACCTTTCATCTCCAAAAATTATGGTTTTATTATAAAATAAATATTGTTAACCTCAGGGATTAGTTCTCCTGTTAAGCATTAATTGTATTTTAGCTGTGCCAACCACAATGGAAACCTGTTTAATAGTCGGGTGGATATGAATAGAACAATGACACTGCAGTCTAGTAAAGTCAGAGCATTTTTCTACATTTATAAAGTAAGTGAAGAATGCTTTATTTGGCCCATAGCTTTTTCATATTACTTTAGGCCAGAATGTTGATTTCTCCTGTAAAATCTCACTACTAATCTTCAAGCCAAATGAATAGAAATTCAGTAGCATCTGTGCTCCTGTCAGCAATGACTTCCATAGAAAAAAATAATTCAGCTCTGAAAAGTCACCATCTGTTCCCCTACCCCTGGTTGTGGAACAACAATTCCCAGTCCAGGAAATATTTACCGGGAATCAGCACTCTTCTCAGTTTCCTGTGTTCCCACAAGCATTCTTCTGTTACCATCAATGGCAATCAAAACCATTTTCTAATACAATAACCATACAATTATCTCTCCACATTCAGGCACAATTTCTTTGCGCAGGCATGCTTAAAAAAAAAGCTGATTGCCTCATTTGGAATTTCCAGGAGTTAGGTCACAGATTGCAACATTTGAAACTATAACCCACACAGTAGCCTTTCCATAGGGAGAATTCTGTCTGCTCACCTTTGGAACCAGTACAATGTTAATGTCCTGTTATGTCCTGTTGCATTGCAGCATTGCAGAACATTATAAATAATGAAACTCAGAGGATCAGAAATATTTCTTGCCAATTACTTTGCTGTATTACAAAGATTTGCTATTAGTCAAAATCTTATACTGTCAATGTACCCTTAAGAATGCTTCTTTTCTGTGATTCATTGGGAAGTGCATGCTTGTGGCTTCAAATTTGACCAAATCATATAGTTTGAATCAAAAAGAATATTACCTAGAGTACAAAAGGAAACACTTGATTAGTAGATCTCAAATTTAAATTTTTAATTCGGGAAAAGTTTGACTTGAACCGCCATTGAGGTACAATGGAAACTTTTGTCCAGTAGCACGTCATAATGGATAAAGACAGTGCCTGCTGTAGAACTGTTAGTCAGACCAGGAATTTCCAGGTTTAATTTCTGGACGATACTGAATTAGTCAAGGTGAGCTTGAGTTTCACCTGATCTCAAGCACTTTGGACTGGGAAGGAACAATATCATGGAATGATCCATCCTTACTTTCAACCCACTGGCCATACATAAAGATGTTAGAGAAGTAGTAAGAATGAATTTGACTTTGCATAGGGAACAACTAACTGGAGACTGTCGCATCATGACGGGTCCCTGCGAAGAGGCATCAGAGGATTGAAAACATTTGTGGAGCATGAGCTGAGTTTTGTATTCAATGATGAAGCAAGGCCATGAGCAACTTTCTTCACCGGGCAGTCACAGTGTGCGACTGGAGTTACAACGTCAGGCTTTTCAAGTAGCTAATTGTATTAATGAACTTTCACAGACCGCACACTAAACAGGGAGCTAAGAGCATTAAAATTCAAAACTTTCAAATATATTTTTCACAGTGAAAATTAAAGATTGGGACATTCATATTGTTTGCAAGTAGAAGCTAAAATACCTTGAATTTTTTTTAAAAAATTAAACGTTTACAAAATAATTTACCAATTGATTATTTAGTAACACTTTATGGTAATTGATTTTTTTCAGTTCCATTGTTCATCAACTTTATTAATTATTTCACCATCAATACCCATCCACAATTGAACGTAGATTTGATAAAGATGTATGGCAAGGGCAAAGATGAAGTTTCTGTTGATTTTGGTGAGTTTTGGTTCTTGAACATCAAGTCAGCATTGTTTTACAAGATCATAGGGCTGGCTCTGCATCAGAGAAAAATGATTAGTGGTGGCATAACTTCAGGGAAGGCAAAAGTGAGGACTACAGATGCTGGAAACCAGAGTTTAGATTAGAGTGGTGCTGGAAAAGCACAGCAGGTCAGGCAGCATCCAAGGAGCAGGAGGATTGATGTTTAAGGCAAAAGCCCTTCATCAGGAATAACTTCAGGGTCACCACACCACTGACAAAGGGAAGAGCTTTAGAAGAACACTCTTGTAGTGTAACCTCAGTCAATGCAGAAATTGAACCCACACTCCTGACATCATTCCCCATTGCAAACCAGCCATCCAGTCAACTGAGCTAACCAAGGAACTGCAAAGAGACCTCTGGCAGAGCATTGGATGAAAGACTGCAACTTCAAAATGCTCATAAACATTTTTTTCTTTCACTTACAGGATGTGGGCATCACTGGCTATCTGGCATTTATTGTCTGTTGCCTTTGAGAAAATGGTCTGGAGCTACTTTCTTAAATTACTGCAGTCCCTGTGCTGTAGATTGACCCACAATGTCCTTAGGGAGGGAATTCCAGGATTTTGACCGAGCAACAAAGGCGAAATGGTAATATATGTCCAAGGCAGGGTAGTGAGTGGCTTTGAAAGTTATTTGCAGAGGGTGGTGTTCCCAGGTATCTGCTGTACTTGTCCTTCTTGGTGGATTGGGTTGGAAAGTGCTGGCTACAGATCTATGGTGAATTTCTGCAGTGTATCTTGCAGATAGTACACAATGCTGCTACAGAGCACCAGTAGTGGAGAGAGTGTATATGATGCCAATCAGTTAAGCTGCTTTGTCCTAGATGGTGTCAAGCTTCTTGAGTTTTATTGAAATTGTATCCATCCAGGCAAATGGGGAGTATTCCATCACACGCCTGACTTGTGCCTTGTAGATGGTGAACAGCCTGGAGTCAGAAGGTGAGTTACTCATCATAGTATTCCTAGACTCTGACCTGCTCTTGTCTGAGGGAAGCAGAGAACTTATTCAAAGTGGGCATCATTTGAAGAGGTTTCACAGTGGTAAAAACTTGGCTGGAGACAAAAAAAACTGCAAATACTGGAATTCCAGGGAGACAAGCAGGAGGCTGGCAGAACACAGCAAGCTAGGCAGCATCAGAAGGTGGAGGTGTCAACGTTTTGGGTGTAACCCTTCTTCAGGACTGGAGGTGAGTATAAGGGGTGCTGCAGATAAAGGGGTTAGTGGGGGCAGGGTGGTGAGGTGGGGATAGGTGAACACAGGTAGAGGGTAAAACCTGTTTGGTCTAATGTATTTGTGTGGTGAGTCTAGTTGAGTCTCTGGACAATAGTAACCCCAAGAATATTGATAATGGAGAGATTCAGTGATGGTAACACCATTGAATATCAAGGGGTGGTCGTTAGATTGCCTGTTGCTTGAGATGCTCATTGCCTGACATTTGTGTAGTGTGGATGTTTATTGCCACTTGTCAGCCTAAGCCTAGATATTGTCCAGATCTTGTTGCATTTGAACATGGACTGCTTCAGTATCTGATGAGTTAAGAATGGTGCTGAACGTTCTGCAATCATTGGTGAACATCCCCACTTCTGACCTTATGATGAAGGGAGGGTCACTGATGAAGCAGCTGAAAATGATTGGGCCTAGGACACTACCTTGACAAACTCCTGCAGAGATATCCTGGAGCTGAGATGTGAAAATTGTTCTTAAGAGAAGATGTTTCTTCTTCTGTGGGATGGTGTTACCACAAGCTAGGTCAGCATTCATTGCCCATGACTAATTATCCTTGAGAAAGTGATGGTTCTGTCTTTAGGAACTGTTGCAATCCATGAGGTGTACAGACACCCACAGTTTGGAAAATAATTCCAAGATTTGACCCAGCAACAGTGAAACAGCAGCAGTATAGTTCCAAAGCAGGATGGTGCATGCCTTGTAGATGATGATATTCCCATACACCTACTGCCCTTATCTTTCTAGATGATAGGATTCATAGGTTTTCAAGATTCTTTCAAAGGAATCTCAGTAGGTTGCTGCCATGCATCTTGTAGATGTTGCATACTGCTGTCATTGTTCATTGGTGACATAGTGAATGCTAAAATGGTAGATTGGATGCCAATCAAACAGACTGCTATCTCATGAATGTTGTTGAGCTTTTCAAGGGTTGTTGGAGGTGGTAAATGGTGAGTATTCCATCACATTCCTGACTTGTGCTTTGTAGGACCAGCTTTGGGGATTTGGAGGATGAGTTGCTCCCTGCAGAATTCTCAATGCATGCCCAAATCTTAAATTTGTGATCAGTTTTGGAAGAGTATTGACGGCTTCACTACAGTTCTCTGCCATAATTCCCCTCAAGTATTGTAAAATCTAGCTTTAAGAAATGAAGATGAGAAAGAAGCTAAATGAACAAAACAATATGTGAATGCAATAAATATGCCTGGGTCATTATGTATTCCTCTTCCAGAATCTTTAAATGAACAACACATATGATTTTTATTTTCTGTGCCATTTTAATGGTTAACTGCTAGTCTTAAAGGAGTAGGAAATTCTACTGGTTTACCAAATAGACCCCAAGAATTGTAAAGACAGATTTCTTACCAGTGTCATTCAGTCATATCTTGTTATCATGTTTGAATATTTGAACTGCTGTTTACAGACAATCTGGGAATACTGCCCACAACCTACTGTTCTCATTAATGATATGACATCAGGGGGAGTTTAGTTCAGAATGACTGCCTTCAGGCTGCCTTTCACCATTCATTCAATATGGTAACATTGGAAGATGACAGAAACTATATTATTTTAAAGAATTGTACAGGTAAGTTATTAAAATATGTTTGCTCATTAACTGTGAAAAAAACAGTCTTGAACCAAAACTTGCTTTCTCTGCAAATAAGAATTGATTGCAAAACATTGTCTTACAATGACTAGTTATTAAAATATATCACTGAAAATCTTATGGTGATGCTAAATTGTTCCCCAGGATGCCAATGCACGTGTTCATACTTCACCAAATGGAAAGCCCATTGATCTTGCATGGTATTGATCACAAAAGTGCCATAAAAGTGGATTGTTATTACCTTTTACTAATGCTGTTAGGGAAATTTTGTTTACTTTTTTGACAGATTTTGCTAATTATAGATAAAGAAAGCACTATGAATGAAATGTTTGCCATTATTTAGGATTATATTCAGCAGAGTAACCTTGCATATGCCCATTAAGGACATCTATTTGATAAATGCATAGTAATTAGCCATACTTACCACCCAAGCATTAATGTCTAATTTACTGTATTTGTTAATTCAAATTTCTTGCTAATGATAATATCATCATATCAAATTCCAATTTTAAAAACTTCAAACAAATTTTTGCATTTTCATTTATCAGTAATAGAAGGCTAACACTAGCAGCTGTACAGTCAAAAACAGAGTTAGAAAACCAAGGTTCACAAAGGAAGAGATTAAATTTTGACGTTTCTTTGTATATTGTACAAATGATTCATAGCACTGGGATCCTCTTCTAAACATTCAATGAGAGTTTTCCTTCATTTGAATATCTTTCAAGCTGCTGATATGAACAAATTTTTCTGCTATAGATTTAGCTCATTTGGCATGAAGGCTGATTTATGACAGTGATGCCAATACTTTGGGTTCAATCCCTGACAGTGGCTAAAGCTACCATGAAGGGTTTTCCTTCTCAACCTCTCCCCTTGCCTGAGATATGATAAGCCTCAGGTTAAATCTCCACCAGTTGCTCTTTTTTCTAATGAAAGAGCAGTCCTATGGTCTGATGGGATTATGGTTACCTTACCTTTAAACGTCAATAAGGTAACAGTGCTATAAACAACTCTTCAATTCTCCATACTAGCATCATTGATATGGGACAAATAAGCAGGTAAGGAATATAAAAGCAAATAGAATGAGTCACCAATGCTTTGTTGGCAAGGCTTGTGAGTAGATTATACACATTGTTATACAACTGCAAGCATTCTTCAAAAGTATCTAATTGGTTGCCAAGCACTTTGGGATGTCCATACATCATAAAAGGTTATATATAAATGCAACATTTTATTTTTTTCAAAGCAATTTGTGTAATCGATGTTGGTGCAATCAAGTTTCTATCTATAGAATGTCAAATAATTCAACAACTAGCATAACTCCAGCGATAGCAATTTATGAACCATGAAAGAGCTCAGTAGTAGCATATCATAAATATTTCACCAAATTTGTTGTGCAACATACTACAGTTTACCTCGGTCCTGCTTGGGAAAGTTGTCCTGAGATTTTAAAAAGTTTTGATCGTTGAGTTTGCGTTTTGAAGTAATTTCTCTCCAAAACTGTGTAAATAAAATTAAGGCAGACTGAATAACTTGTAATTTCCCAATATTGTACATTATAACTATAATGCATACATTGGATGGGCAATTAATGTTAATTAATAACAATTAGTGTCACTTTAGTAAGAGAAAGGCTGCAGATCGTAAATGACCATTATAATGCATTCAAGAGGAATGGTACCTGAAGAGAAAGACACAAAAATGCCACTTTTCTACCATTTGACAGGATTATAGAAATATCAAGAATGCTGAAGGCAAATTCCATAATGTTATGAATAAAATAATTTTGGAGACAGCTGTGCAAATAATGATAAAGGTTACAGTGCTCTCAATATGTTTCTCTGAATCCTAGTGATGAACTACCATTACAGTTCGCAAGAGAATTTCAGCATGATTATTATAATCCATACAGTGTAATCATAAAAATATGCATCTCTTACTTATTAACTTCTGGAGAAAAAAAATTATGATTTACAAGAGCTGCAAATAATCATTAGTTTGAAACACAAATGTTCATTAAATGTTTCCTACTCGAGGAATTTTGTTCATTGACAATAAATATTTAGTCCTCAAAATCTGAATGTATAGCACCCATTAAATGTAGACTTAGAGGTCCAAAATGATACTTATGGTGGGACAAGACTTTTGGTGTGACTTCTGCTGGGAATCATTTCCCAAGTACTTGGAGACACAGCAGCCTGTAGGACTCAATATTGAGTTCAATAATTTTAGGGCCTGAGCACCTTCTCTCATGTTCTTATCCCAATCCCTACACACCAGGCCTTGACAACCATCACATGGCTGCTACCATAAACAACCCATTGTCAGCCAATAATGGTCCCAATTAGCAGCTATTGATTCTCCCAGGTTGAACTTTACCCATTCCTCTATCTGCCCAACACTCTCTGGGCTCCATCTCCACCTATTGTTTACTCCTCCCCCTCTCTCCACCCCATCATCAACAAGTATAACAACCTTTTCTTCGCTACAATCAGTTCTAAAGAAGAGTCACTGGACCTGAAATGTTAACTCTGTTTTCTCTCCACAAATGATGCCAGACCTGCTGAGTGTTTCCAGCAATTTCTGTTTTTGTTTCTGATTTCAAGCATCCCCAGTTCATTGGTCTTTTCATCATTTCTCAGGTGTCTAAAGGAAAATGGCACAAGGATATGAAAGTCATGACACAACCCCCAAGTCTCTGCCACTCTCCCAAGCATTTCACCAATCCTGTGCTGTGGTTACAACAGGATGGAAGGGTGGAACCCCTCCGGGAATGCTACTAAGACTGTAATCTGTGCCATATGTGTACAATGTTGGCCTTTGATAAACAGAATTACTGGTTGGCTTATTTGTCAGGTCTTCTACTTGCTCATTTTCTCCTCGGGTGATAATACATTATGCTGGTGATTAGCTAAAAACATGACTGTGTGATAATCACATAAAAACTAGGACTAAAAACAAAATAACCACCCCCATTAACTGCTGAGCAACTCATGATATAGGCACAAAAAAGACAATTTGACTGATCTGTTCAATCTTGTATCTCTTAGTAAAAAGAGGGGGACAACCAGCATATAACTTTGCCAGATAGAATTGCTAAATAAATAATAATTTTGCAAATAATCATTTGTTTATGTTATTCCAGCAGTCCAATTAATTCAATTTGAAGTCAAAGTGCCTCTCATGAGTTGTTTGATATAAAACTACATTTAGGAACTATCCAATTTTAGTTGAGTTGACATAATAATAATGAATAACGCAATTATTGCATTAATAGTTTGTATGTGAGCTGATTAAAACATTTAAAGAAGTAAGTGACACGTTGCTTTACATTCCAGAAAATTTCATTGGAAGTCAACGATAGCTTGCATCTCCTTGGATGGAATCTATTTCATTAGGTGTGTGTTTTGAGCACTGCCTGTGGAAAGTTTTGAGACTCCAGTGCTAACTCCATGAAGGAAGGCTTGTGGATCTTGTACCCATCAGGTTCTTTAGTGTGAACACGTGGGCCTTTTATTCTAATGATGGACTTGGGTAGGATACCCTATCTGCCTGGAGCTGCCAGCCAGGATCTCAGGGAGATGTCATTGGGGTGAGGATCACAAAATGAGGGGTTTTCTGAGATCCGGCAGCAAGGGCAGGATGGCAGCTCACAGTGATTATCCAACTGGTGATGCCCATAATCAGATGCAGATTGTTAGACTACCGCTCAATCTAACTGACAGGCAGCCTACACAAGTTAACAGGTTAATTTGACTGTTTTTATTTGTCCTGCTTGGATTTTTAAATCAATCTGCTTACACATATCATGTTCTCCATGGCCATCATATTCTGAGATGGGATTTGATTTGGATCACCTCTCCCAGATGCTGTGGTACACCACTGAGCCACTTGACCACCACCGAACATCTTGCGTCCAAAACACACCTGAATAGGAATTTGAACTTTGGACCCTTACGTTAAAAGGCTAAAGTTTTGCTGACTCAGGGAGTCCAAAATATTTTTAATCAACCTATTTGGATATATTATTACATATCACAAGGGCAAGTGAGACTTAAACCTGGACTTTCTGACTCAGAAGTAAAGGTAGTACCACTGCAAAACAATTGTCCTTTTGTCCTGTCTGGAGCTGAGAAAATTGCAACGCAAACAAGTATAACCCCATAAGCAGACAGTTAAAATCTCTGAAATGTGGGAGCAAGCCATTCAGCCCACTCTGACCCTCTGAAGAACATCCCACCCAGTCCCACCCCATTCCTGTAACCTAGCCTGCACACTATGGACAATTTAGCATGGCCAATCCATCTAACTTGCACATCTTTGGACTGTGGGAGGAAACCAGAGCACCCAGAGGAAACCCACATAGAGAAAAGGACAATGTACAAATGCCACACAGATAGTCACCTGAGGGTGGAATTGAACCTGGGCCCCTGGGACTGTGAGGCAGTAGTGTGAACCACTGAGTTACCATGCCACCTAATTAAAGGTCTTAAGTTGGGCAGGGGAAGAGTGAGAGGCTTTGAGTACCTGTCCAGATTTCACCTCCATCTTATTTCCCAAATCACACATCTTCTTTCCATTTTCATGTGAGTCTGGTAGAGTCTATCCTATCAGCCTTGCAAACTGGGATTGAGCTGTTTTATGAAGTAAGCCTTCTATGATGCAAACTCCTAATTCTGGATTTTTTAAAGCCAGCTATATTTAGTAGTTAATTGGGCTCCAAGCATTTGCACAAATTGTGCAGTAGTTTTGTTTTGCAAGGAGAGCTATTGATCACTATCGCACTCAAGTTGGTAGTTTGTTAAAAACTAATTTTCAGACTGCTAGGATTGAGAACTCCGCAGATCAGATTGTGCATTGCTGCTGAAATAAATTTAGGTGCGCAAGAGAATTAGATTAGATTAATGACAGAGTGGAAACAGGCCCTTCGGCCCAACAAGTCCACACCGCCCCGCCAAAGCACAACCCACCCATACCCCTAC
>NC_057735.1:20695799-20699867 GCF_004010195.1 Chiloscyllium plagiosum
CCTGGGTCTCTGGTGCTGTGAGGCAGCAGTGCTAACCACTGTGCCACCGTGCCGCCCACAAATAGCCTCGCTGCATTCTAGTACTTAGACTTCATTCCAAGCTACTGCTTGACAGATCATGTGGAACAAAATTCCAGAGCTGGTTTGTTTTCAGGTTTTAAACAGACCATTGTCAGGAGTGGTACAGTAGAGACCACAGCTACACTAATATTAACTATTTCACATGAAATATAAAATCAAATGACTTAATAAAAATCCATTCAGCTAGAAATTGGGCTTTGTTATACATTTGTTGCAGGTGTATAACAGTAATTTTAGTGAACTTGCCAGACATTGTAGCATTTCATTTGTAAATGAGAATCCTAACACTTGCTTGAAACCCCATTTCAGGTATTAAATTGTGATGAATGCATTGGGATCCAAGACCTATTGCATTTGGAATTCTTGAGCAGTAACCACCAAGAAAGGATGATTCTCCTTCCAACAGAAGTATCTCACCCTAATAATGAAGGAGGACTGAATGTTAGGCCCAAGCAAAGGCCTGAAATAATTACAACTCTATTTTGAACATTTAAACATGAATACTGTCTGATGGAAAAGAAACAATAATGAAGTGCTCCTTGGAAAAAAATTGGAAAATGTTCACAAGTGTCACCACAGGACTATGTTTCACCATTAGTGATATTTAATCTTAATTTCAGAATTTATATTTCTGAAAGCATTTGTTAGTGTTAATTCGACTTCATTCTGGACATTTAGAATAAAGAGATCAAAATTATTCTGCCATTCTTAGTTAGCGTCATTGAAGGGCATGAAATTAATCTAGGACTCCAAGACATTGGAAATTCTAGTCTGACAGCAAAGAGTGCTAGACCATCAAATGGTGGAGGCACTCTTGTTGCTCACACCAGTGTCGAGTCATGGATTCCGAATGGTGTTGATACTCTTAGGTGACTTAGCACAAGATTGATAGCAGTGAAAGTATCCTTATCCTGATTAACATATATTGGCCTTAGTTTCAATTGTTTATAGCTGTCAATGATGAAACAATGAAAATTGTGGATATATAAGTGCCCAGAACTGGAGAATGCCAGAGGTCTTAAAGGATTTTAGGGCTGCTATAGATTAGAGAGTTAGGTTAGATCAAGGTTTGGAAGGACTTGAAAACATGGCTGAGCATTTTAAAATCAAGGCTTTGACAGATGGATTGTCAATGTGAATCAATGAGTTCAGGAGGGAGGGTGAATAGAATCTGGGACAAGCAGCAGTGCTTTGAATGAATTCCAATTAGAAGCTCATCCTTGGATTAAATGGGACGGGAATCATCTGTTTCAGCTCCTGGGATCAGGGAGGGCAGTGGTATTGGTGGCTAGAGAACAACGTTGATTGCCATTACTAAAAGCAATTGCTTTGGCCTTCCAAAGCTACACTGTGGGAGTCCACTCCAATTAAGTTTAGATATTACTTAAAGAAGGTGGTGATACGATTTGGTGACCCATCATTGGGCCACAACCAACACAACCTTGATTCTACATAACCCAAAGATCTCAGTGTTAATTACCTCAGTGTGGATAGCACTGGGGGAAGGCTATGTCTTGTTACACAAAAGAAAGGAAAATCACTTCAGCCATTATCAGAAAACATTCACCAAATTCCTAGCAATGACTTTAGATCAACATTGGCACAGGTTTGGGAACAGCCTGACCATCCTCACAGGCACAGATGTTTGAGATTTCAAGAAAATATTAGTCAACAAATGCTCCCTCCGACTCCATTTTGATTTCTCCCCTTCCAGTTTTCCCTACCCCCTCCCTCACATTTGACGGTTTCCATTTTCCGTAATGGGCTTTGCATGTAAATACCCAGTTGGCTGAAAAGGTGTTTTACTGTTGGTGGTGTATAGTTAAAGATGTTTTTAAAAATCAGTTATTTGATGGTGGGAAAGCCATTCAGTCATTGTGATAACACTTCCAGATATTAAAAAAAAGGGCAAGGAAAGCTCATTAAAACATATCACTTTTGTACTTGGCTGATTGTAATGTGACATGAGCTCCACGGGATGTTGATTTACTTTCTACCTCTTCCTAATATCTTTAAGCCACTCTAAAATGCTTTGTGATATATATTTATACAGCAAACAACAAATCAGCCTGAGTTTGTCAGTTATTATCGCAAAACAAAAAAATACTGATCCAATTTGAAATGCAACCCAAATTTCATCAATATACAAATTTGTCACCTGAGGAAACATAAAAATTCAAACAATATGTTAATAAGACAATGCTACATTCATCACACAACAGTGATTTCCCTTTGCAAATACTAAGATCAGACCTACCCAGAATTATATTCTTAAAAGTGTTACTATGAGCTTTAAAAATCATGTCTTAACATTACTTAGTGTAGTCTGCCCTCATCCTTCCTCAACTTCACCCAACGGAGCAGTCATGAATACAATATCACTCCCAGAGGAGCAAGGAATGTTTTATGGTTCACTTACCACCAAATATATGAGAAAATAATGAAATGTAGGAAACATTAGAAAGCATGTGAGAGGAACTGTTTTGTACCTCAGAAAAACTTCACACCTATTCTTTTAAAGGCAAAAGCTAGCAAGTATCTAATTTGGGCCACTTAGAGTCCTTGTGAATGAACTTTGGGTTATGATTTTAATAGAACACCTGTTCATAATAAGTACTATGGCTGCAAAACATAAATTTATTCAAAGATTTTTCACAAATGGACCAGCTTGTCCACTTTACTTTAGATAACATTGTTTTCCTGTTTACTTCTTGATCATCCATCTGTATCTACTCACCTGTCCTGTACCGATGTAGTGTCTATATAATCATGTTTCATTCATGGCCTTTTCCAGCCTTGATTGAATTCACATCGACCTCTGGCATTTGCTGTTACTCTATTCAGTATTAGATGGATAAGATCAAATATGAAATGTGACATATGGAGTAAACTCATCAGTTTGACTGAGTGATGAGAATTAACCAGGTCAAGATCCAGATATGCCAATCACAGTACCTATTTATTCAAGAAATGTGGTTGTAAACTATCAAAATCATTTTTTACTTTATATTTTTACAGAATCTTTGGAAGAGATACACAAGGTTACTGATGACAGGAAATGCAGGCTCAAATTGTAAATATTACTTTGACATCAGAAATCCAGTAATTTTAACCTCCTTGCTAGCAATTTCAACTAATTGTACACTGTATTCTAATGACAAAAAGATTGTGCTGCTAAAATAAAATGTTCAGGTCAAATGTTCACAGCACTTTTTAAAAATTTATCTGCTCACCAAATGTAGGCATTAAGGACATATTTTTGTTGTCACCTGGAGAAAGTGCTGAGCTATACTAGGAGAAAGTGAGGGCTGCAGATGCTGGAGATTAGAGCTGAAAATGTATTGCTGGAAAAGCGCAGCAGGTCAGGCAGCATCCAAGGAACAGGAGAATCGACGTTTCGGGCATAAGCCTGAAGAAGGGCTTATGCCCGAAACGTCGATTCTCCTATTCTTTAGATGCTGCCTGACCTGCTGCGCTTTTCCAGCAACACATTTTCAGCGGTGAGCTATACTAATCTATCTTGTGTGGGTACACCCACAGTGCTTGAAGGGAGCTCCAGAATTTGATCCAGAGACAGTAAAGGAACAGCAAGTATACTTGCAAACCAGACTATTATGTGATCATGAGGGAAACTTGTCGATAGTGATGGTCCCATGTATCTACTGATCTGTTCTTCTTGTTTTGGTTGCAGTTTTGGATGGTGATACCATAGAAAGTCATGGTGAGTTGCTGAGTGCATCTTCTAGATGGTGTACAATGCAGTCATAGAGTCACAGAGATGTACAGCATGGAAACAGACTCTTCGGTCCAACCTCCATGCTGACCAGATATCCCAACCAAATCTAGTCCCACCTGCCAGCACCCAGCCCTTATCCCTCCAAACCCTTCCTATTCATATACCCATCCAAATGCCTTTTACATTTTGCAATTGTACCAGCCTCCACCACTTCCTCTGGCAGCTCTTTCCATACACGTACCACCCTCTGT